>NC_044997.1:2296884-2445715 GCF_008728515.1 Papio anubis
ACGATCGGTGCTGGTCAGCTGCTGCAGCCCGACCAGCGCCGATCGTCCGGCACTCCCCAGTGAGATGAACCCAGTACCTCAGTTGAAAATGCCGAAATCACGGGTCTTCTGTGTCGCTCGCGCTGGGAGTTGGAGACTGGAGCTGTTCCTATTCGGCCATCTTGCTCCGCCCCCGGCTTCTTTTTTTAATTGGCTTTGATGGAACTTTGTTTCGTAGAAGTCGTCTCAGCTAACACTTTTTTAAAGCTGAGCCCAGCCATCAATTTCTACTATCAGTACCTATGAGTTGGTTGAATTCCTCTACTCTTGATTTTCCAAGATAAAGTTGGGGTTCCTAGGCCTATCAGAAAATGACATTCTTTACTTACCACAGGACGGTAACCCTATATAGGGACCATGCAGACAAAGGTATGAGGCCAGATTTCCCAAGGGAATTTTATTGACTCCATAAGTCAAGTTTGACTCCTTAAAGGAAAGTACACCATTTCAGTCAAAGCCTTGGTAAAATAACCAGTTTCTACCATTGTGTCCTATTACAAATGAAAACAGATTTTTATTTCACTTATGCAAATAATTGTATTGCCATAATTGTTAAGAATACTTTCAAGTAGTTTTCAATTTCTGGAGAAATCAGATAGAAACAAATATACTACAAATTTTCTTGATAAGAATACTCAATTGTTAAAAGTTTTAAAAACTTGAAAGTTTTCTTGACTTTGGAAAAACAAAAGATCAACAATATTTTAAGCAAAAAGTTTAAAAGATTACTTCAAATTCTGTTAGTTTAGTCCATGCAGATAATTCCTGTTCTACTTGATATTCACAAACATTTCAGCTCTCCATGAGTCCTGACAGTTTTTTCTGTATTCACATGTCACAGTCTCAAAGTTATCAGACACTTGCATTCAAGAGCATCTGTTAGAGTTTATAGCTGATTGGGAAACCACCTTCTAAAGAGGACCAAATAAAGACAACAATTGTCTGTGGATGACTAAACGTTTTAGAGCAGTCATAGTCAAACACACAATTGACTAGGAAATTTATTACCTCTGTGGCACAGAATAATTTAACATAACTATTTCAATTATTACTAATCATGTACATTAAGACATAACAGAATTATGGGAGTTTCCTATAATTTTGGAACACACAACCATAAGAGATTTATACAAATGCAGCCCTAAGAAAGCCAATCACCTTTTTATATTTGACAATGCTTACTATATAATTTTTATGCCAAATAAGCCAAATATGTCATTTTTGGACATTAGGGGACCTGTTAATATCTTAAAAGACTAATTAAGTCAGAAAAAGACAGAATTTATCATTTGGTATTGGAAAGTTTGTCAAATATTAAAGATTTAAAGCACCTTCATATTACAAAATAGGATCAGAGGTCATTGTAAAATAAATCATTAATTTAAAACAGAGTGATAACTCAAGAATTTTTTTAAAAGGCGAAAACCTTCATTACTGAGGATACTTAACTTCCCAAACAATAAGCCCTAATAAAAACAGCATGAAACCAATTAAATTTGTTATCCAAAATTTTATAAACAATCTATAAAATTTTCATAGTGATATTAAGATATAACTTCCATACTCTTTTATAATCTTCCTTAAGGAGTTGATTAATGCTTCAAAAAATCCTTGTTAATCTGACACAGGGACACATATGCTGGTCTTGTATCAGTGTGTCTTTGACATTAATGGTTAATTTATACAGGAACTGAGTATCTCTTATCTTTCAAAATCGTCCCTTAAAATCTCACATACTCACCTCTTTTGCAATAGTCCTTGGACCTTGAGGAGTTGAATAGCTTTAATTTCTGGACCTGTTTCTCAGGAATGCAGTTTATTTTGGTTGGCATCTTTTACCAGGCTTGAAGATGAGGCTTCAGTGTTTAAGACTCAGCAGGACTCAGTGTTTTTAGACCACGAGTCAAAGCCCTGTAACTCAGTATCACAAGGACTTTAAAAGCACGTACGGCAAGATACAAGGACATACAACCTTAATTTAAAGAAATTTGTTTCTAATCTCAGTTTTTGCTAAGCAAACCAAACTTAATAATAATGGCATAGGAATTATTTTGATAAAATGTAAAATCGGTTAGGCCAGTTACCAAAAGGCAAAAGAAACTATCTCTGTGCTTGTCACAGAATATTCTGTGGAAAGAAACATTTTCTTTAGACCTTTAAGAATACATTGTTAGCATCAGACCACAACAAACAGACCCCTCGGAAAAAAAACTTATCTGAGCTGAAAATGAATTGAAGGGGAATGTTACTATTATGTGCCTTTGTTGTTGGTGTTGGTCTTGGTGGTGTTGTTTGAGATGGAGTCTCGCTCTGTCGCCAGGCTGGAGTGTGGTGGCATGATCTTAGCCCACTGCAATCTCTACCTCTCAGGTTCGAGCAATTTTCCTGCCTCAGCCTCTCGAGTAGCTGTGATTACGGGTATGCACCACCACGCCCAGCTAATTTTTATATTTTTGCCTGAGATGGGGCTTCACCATGGTGACCAGGATGGTCTTGATCTCTTAACCTCATGATCCGCCTGCCTCACCCTCCCAAAGTGCTGTGATTATAGATGTGAGCTACTGCGCTTGGCCTACTTTTGCCTTTTAAAAGGGGTTAGAAAACCAAAACAAGCCAGATATAATAAAAGTTGAACTTTGGGTTAAAATCTCTTATGATTTATTAAGAGTAAATCAACCCCTTATGAAAATTTCATTGTTATACAAACCAATCATCCTTTAATGTGTAAGTATTTTTTACATAAAATCCAATCTCTAGAAAGACATTGTCATTTCTCTTTAATCATAGACAACTTGAATATATGAAAGCTTTTCTTTTTTTAATAAATCCTCTTATTATGACCTATGCAGATGGGTCATGACATACTTGACTTTCTGATTTGTCCTGAACATCCCTCTTTCTTAAACAACCAAGTCGTTTTACTTAGGACTAAATTTACTATACAAGGTTCTTTCTCACGTGAAATTATTTCTCTTTAAGCTTTCTTACCAAAACAAAATCTCTTTATTTTTATAAAATTTCTTTTCACCTCTTTTATTTGCTGACTCCTTTTACATTATTATTATTATTACTACTACTATTATTATTATTATTATCTGAGATAGTTTCACTCTGCTATCCAGGCTGGAGTGCAGTGGCATAATCTTGGCTCACTGCAACCTTTGCCTTCCAGGTTCAAGCAATTCTCTTGCCTCAGCTTCCCAAGTAGCTGGGGTTACAGGCATATACTACCATGCCCCACTAATATTTTTGTATTTTTAGTAGAGACAGATTTCACCATGTTGGCCAGGCTGGTCTTGAACTCCTGACCTCAGGTGATCCACCTGCCTCAGCCTCCCAAAATGCTGGGATTACAGGTGTGAGCCTTAGTGCCCGGCTTACTTTGTTTTATACATAACCTAAGCTTTGAATTAGACAAAAAATTGTTCACTTTTTATAGACACCCTTTTTTCTAGAATGAATATTTTCCTACAAATATATTTTTTATTGGAAAATACACAAATAATAACACATCTGTTATTTAACTATAGATTCTAAATTTTGGCAAGTTTGTCTACAAGTATTTATAGTATTACTTTTACTTAATTGCTTAACTAGATTATTTATAAAAACTACAATTGTAATTATTTAAAGTTTTGAGATCACCATTGCAAAATTATAATTACATTTTGACAGAGAAAAACATTTCACCTAATTAACACCATCTTGCTTCTAACCTTCAGACTGTCCTTGTTCATTCCTGGTGCTTAGACCAAAGTAACTTTGGAGGAACTTAGTTTACAGTTTAACTTTGAAACCAAGTAACATTTCTTTCCTAAAATAAGCCCTACTACCTGTGGACCATACTGCCTGAAGCCAAAAGATTAGAAGTTATGGCAATCTTACTAAATTCAAGATGTAACTATTTTTATTAAACTAGTACCACTGTCTTCTTTTCAAGAGTACGGAAGTGCCTGGGCATGCTGGCTCATATCTATAATCCCAGCACTTTGGGAGAACAAGACAGGTGGATCACCTGAGGTCAGCCGTTTGAGACCAGCCTGACCAACATGGCGAAACCCCATCTCTAATAAAAATATAAAAATTAGCCGTACATGGTGTCGTGCACCTGTAATGTCAGCTAGGGGGCTGAGGCAGGAGAATCACTTGAAACCAGGAGGTGGAGGTTGCTGTAAGCCGAAACTGTGCCACTGCAATCCAGCCTGGGTGACAGAGCAAAATTCTGTCTAAAAAAAAACTTTTAAAATCTCATTACCATATTTAAATAGGATAAACTGCCCCTATTTCAGAAATACAGCAATTGCTCTGTCTTTTTGGGCTGGCTTGCAAAAAGGTGGCTGTTACATCAATAAAGCCCTATAGTAGCCAAAATCAATAGACTTTCTGCTCTTTTTCTTTTTCCTTTTGGTAGCTGGTTTTCTTCCCCTACCACACAATCTTTTTCCTCTCTCTCTCTCTGTCTCGTGGGAATTTAGTCACTTCAGAGGCCTTTTCCCCCATAATTTGGAACTTCCTTTGGATTTGATCAAGTCATATAGAGTTGACCAAACCCAAGTGGGAAAAAGACTGAAACAACCACAAAAAGAGAAACAAACAACAACAAAACTTTTATGCAAAACAAATGATCGCACAGTTTATATGATTACTGAGTGCTCTACTGGTAAAGAGAAATTAAGACCAGCTGATCGTTAATCTTAACTTTAGCCAAAGCAAACCACAGTTCAGTTAGTTACCTATGGCTGGGTCTGAGGCTGATGACTGCTCCATAGCATCCTAGAAGCATGTTAAAAAAAAAAATGAGCCGGGCGCGGTGGCTCAAGCCTGTAATCCCAGCACTTTGGGAGGCCGAGGCGGGTGGATCACGAGGTCAGGAGATCGAGACTATCCTGGCTAACATGGTGAAACCCCGTCTCTACTAAAAATACAAAAAACTAGCCGGGCGTGGTGGCGAGCACCTGTAGTCTCAGCTACTTGGGAGGCTGAGGCGGGAGAATGGCGTGAACCCGGGAGGCGGAGCTTGCAGTGAGCCGAGATCACGCCACTGCACTCCAGCCTGGGAGCACAGCGAGACTCCGTCTAACTACATACATGATGAAAAAAAAAAATGAAAAACAACTCATCTTCCCTGTTGGAAGAGAGCACAAACTGTTACTTGCCTTCCATCATCATCATGGAAGCAGGAAAAGCATGTCTTCCTTGTGTTAGAAGCAAGTAAAACTCAGAAAAAAAAATGAGTTGTACAGCAAAATAAACTTTGGATCCAGCAAAATAAACTTCGGATCTTGAACAAATTTTGGGAGATCGGGGATTCTCTGGAGGGGCTTCTTCCATGCCTCAGCAAATTGTCATGTTGGTGTAGTGCCTAAAGATAACTCAAGCTGGTACCAAGCACCCGTAGAAGATTCGTCAAAGGTCAGAGGCACCTCCACTGAAAATCCCTCTTTGGTTACCTCTATGTGAACCCTGAAAATCCCAGAGAGGTCTCAGTTAATTTAATTTAGAAAGTTTTATTTTGCCAAGGTTGAGGACATGCTCCCATGATATAGCCTCAGGAGGTCCTGTTGACATATGTCCAGGGTGATGAGAGTATAGTTTGGTTTTGTACATTTTAGGGATAAATGAAACATCCATCAGTATATGTAAGAGGAACCATTGGTTAGGTCTGGAAATGAGGGACAACTCATTTCTGGGGAGGGGGCCTTCAGGCCATAGGTAGACAACAGAAAAAATGGTTGTGTTCTTTTGAGTTCCTGATTAGCCTCTCCAAAGTAGGCAATCAGATATACATTCATTTCAGTGAGCAGTGGGGCGACTTTGAATAGAATGAGAGACAAGTTTGCCCTAAGCAGTTCCAACCTGGACTTTTCCTGTTAGCTTAGTGATATTTTCCTTTTACATTTCTTCCTCAACTCCTTAATAATCTGTTTTGTTTTTGTTGTTTGTTTGTTTTTGAGATGGAGTTTCGCTCTTGTTGCCCAGACTGGAGTGCAATGGTGTGATCTCAGCTCACTGCAACCTCTGCCTCCTGGGTTCAAGCGATTCTCCTGCCTCAGCCTCCTGAGTAGCTGGGGTTACAGGCATGTGCCACCACACCCAGCTAATTTTGTATTTTTGGTAGAGACAGGTTTCTCCATGTTGGTCAGGTTGGTCTTGAGCTCTTGACCTCAGGTGATCTGCCTTCCTTGGTGTCCCAAAGTGCTGTGATTACAGGTGTGAGCCACTGCGCCCGGTCATCTCTTTTTCACTTTCTTTCAAAATACATTTCACAAATTCTGGGTTGCTCATGTAAGTGGGATCATACAGTATTTGTCCTTTCATGTCTGGCTTTCTCGGCCAGGTGCATCTATGTTTTTAGCATCATAATTGTACTGTTTTTTATGACTGAACAGTTACTCCATTAAGTATGTACCACATTTTGTTTATTCACATTTGAGTTACTATGTTGAGTACTGCTGCTCTGAAAATTGATGTAAATTACGTGTTCTGTCTCTAGAACTGCTGGATTGTGTGGTAATTACTTGCTGAACTTCTTAAAGGAAGACTATGTTGTTTTGCGCAGTGCTGGCACCATGTTAATTCCTACTGGCAATGGCCAAGAGAATTTACAAGTATTTGCAGTGATTTACAATGTTTTACAACTATTTTTTCCAATTTTGTTTATCGTAATTTTACTGTTTTGGTAATAGTGTCCTTTGATAGTTTTTTAATTTTTGTGAAGTCCAATTTATTTACTTACTTTGTTGACACATTCTTTTGAAGTTTAAGAAATCATTGCCGAATATCATATCACAGCATTTTTACTTGTTCTCACAATTTTATAGTTTTATGTTTGAGTCTCTGATCTATTTCAAGTTAAGTTTGTATGAGATCCAAGATAAAGAACCAACTTTGGTTTTTTGCGTGTTAATATCTAGTTTTTCCAATCCCGTTTATTCAGAAGACTGACGTTTCTCCTGCTCAGTGGTCTTGGCAGTCTCATCAGAAATCATGCAAGAGTTTTTGTCTTGATTCTGTGTTCTCTTTTATTAGTCCGTATGTCTGTCTTTATGCTACTACTACACTATTTTGATTGCTATGGTATTATAGTAAATTTTGAAATTAGGAAGTGTTCATTTTTCTGTCTTTTATTTATTTATTTATTCATTTATTTTTTAATTTTTTATTTTATTTGAGACAGAGTTGGAGTGCAGTTGCGTGATCTCAGCTCACTGCAAGCTCCACCTCCTGGGTTCATGCTATTCTCCTGCCTCAGCCTCATGACTAGGTGGGACTACAGGTACCTTCTACCACACCCAGCTAATTTTTTGTATTTTTAGTAGAGACGGGGTTTCACTGTGTTAACCAGGATGGTCTTGATCGCCTGACCTCGTGATCTGCCTGCCTCATCCTCCCAGAGTGCTGGGATTACAGGCATGAGCCACCGCAACCGGCCCTGTATTTTTAAAATATCAACTTCTGTTTTAAAGACAGAGGGTTTATGTGCAAGTTTGTCACTTGGATTTAATACTCCCAGAAAGTGAACATAGTACCCCACAATAGATATTTTTTTACCTCATGCTCCACCTCCTTTCCTCTCACATATAGCTCACATTTATGTACATATGTACTCAGTGTTTAGCTCCCACTTATAAGGGAGAATGTGCAACACTTAGTTTTCTGTTTCTGAGTAAATTTGCTTAGAATTATGGTCACCGGCTACATCCATGTTGCTGCAAAGGACATCATTTTGTTCTTTTTTTGACTCCATAGTGTTCCATTGTCTATATGTACCAATTTTCTTTATGCAATCCAACATTGATGAGCACCTAGGTTGATTCCATGTCTTTGTGTTCCCAGACCAAACTGATGATTGGGCCGCTTATTCTCATGGCCCAATAATGAGATGCACATGAACTGGGAAAGAAGAACGTTTATTTCTGAAGTAACCGGGTACAGGGAGAAAGCCAGGAAAATATTACCATACCAACTCAAAATTACAAAGTATTCTAGAGCTTATATACCTTCTAAGCTATATGTCAATGTGTAGTGTGCATTAATCTAAACTCATAAGTGATTAACAGCTTCTAATTTATAACTGAGGTCTGAGTTTTGAAGACCTTCCTCTGGAGCCTCAGTAAATTTACTTGATCTAGATGTCTCCAGGTGCTGAGTACCTTTATCCTGTTTCCTGCTAAATCATGAAGGTTTGGGGAGTTTCTTTAGACCGCCAATAAAACTTACTTGTGGAAGTCTGGGGAGTTTCTTCAGATCCCCAGGAAAAACCTGTTTAAGAATTTGTTATTTTGTTGTCTTCAAGGCCCAGAAAAGGCCTGGGCAAAATTATTGATGGACTTTTGTTACATTCCAGCCTTTATATGAGGGCACTGACTCTTTCAGCTTTTAATACTTAAATTAACCACTCAGTCAGTGCTGAAACAGTTGTGATGGAGGCCTGCTTGTTCAGCTGTTAATGAGACCTGGCCTGGCACATTTGCTGTTGTGAATAGCACAGTGATGATGAACATAGGAGTGCATGTGTCTGTTTTTGTAGAATGCTTTGTTTTCTATTGGGTAGATACCCAGTAATGAGTTTCCTGGGTCAAATGGTAGCTGTATTTTAGGTTCTTTGAGAACTCTCCAAACTGCTTTCCACAGTGGCTAATTTATGTTCCCATAAACAGTGTATAATCCTTCTCTTTTCACAGACTCGCCAGCATAATTTTTTTTTTTTACTTTTTTAATAGTCATTCTGACTAATGTGAAATAGTATCTCATTGTGGTTTTGATTTGCAATTCTCTGATAATTAGTGATGATCAAACATTTTCCTTTTTTTTCTCTCTCTCTTTTTTTGCGGGGAATGGAGTTTCATTCTTGTTGCCCAGGCTGGAGTGCAATTGCACGATCTCCAGCTTACTGCAACCTCCTCCCAGGTTCAAGTGATTCTCCTGCCTCAGCCTCCTGAGTAGCTGGGATTACAGGCATGTGCCACCACACCTGGCTAATTTTGTATTTTTAGTAGAGATGGGGTTTCTCCATGTTGGTCAGGGTGGTCTCGAACTCTCGACCTCAGGTGACCCACCCGCCTCGACCTCCCAAAATGCTGCGATTACAGGCATGAGCCACCATGCCCAGCCACATTTTTCCTATTTTTTGGCTGACACTTGTATGTTGTTTTTTTTTCTCCTAGCAGAAAACAAATTTATGTCCTCTTTTAAGTAGACATACCCTTTTCATATCCTTTGTCCATTTTTTAATGGAGTCATTTGTTTTTTGTGTTGATTTGTTAAGTTCTTTATAGATTCTGGATGTTAGACCTTTGTCAGATGCATAGTTCACAAATAATTTATCCCATTTTATAGCTTGTCTATTTACTCTGTTAATAGTTTTTGTTTGTTTATTTTGCTGTGCTGAAGCTCTATGCCTTAATTGGGTCCCACTTAATCAATTTTCATTTTTGTTGCAATTGTATTTAGAGACATAGTTAAAAATTGTTTGCTGAAACCAGTGGTGAGAAGAGTATTTTCTATGTTTTCTTTTTTTATAGTTTGACATCTTACATTTAAATCTTTAGTCCATCTTAGAGTTATTCCACCCAGAACCATTAGTTGAATAGGGAGTCCTTTCTACCTTGCCTGTGTTTATCCGTCTTCTTGAAGATCAGACAGTTGTAGGTCTATGAGTTTATTTCTGTGTTTTCTATTCTGCTCAAGGGTCTGACGCTGTGTCTGTTTTGTACCAGCACCATGTTGTTTTGGTTACTGTATGTAGCCTTATAGTATGGTTTGAAGTCAAGTAGTGTTTTTCAAGATCATTTTTCTATTGAACTTCCTTAAGATGAATTTGTGGCCGGGCGCGGTGGCTTACGTCGGTAATCCCAGCACTTTGGGAGGCTGAGGCGGGTGGATTGCGAGGTCAGGAGATCGAGACCATCCTGGCTAACACGGTGAAACCCCGTCTCTACTAAAAATACAAAAAACTAGCCGGGCGTGGGGGCGGGCGGGCGCGTGTAGTTCCAGCTACTCGGGAGGCTGAGGCAAGAGAATGGCGTGAATCCGGGAGGCGGAGCTTGCAGTGAGCCGAGATCGCGCCACTGCACTCCAGCCTGGGCGACACAGCGAGACACATTAATAAAACGAAGAAAAAACTCGTATGATCATCTCAACTGGTAACAAATACAATTTCACAAAATTCAAGATGCTTATATATGATAAAAACATTCTACAAACTAGGCACAAATGGAAAGGGCTTCAACATAATAAAGGCCATATATGAAAAACACATAACAACGTCGTACCTAGCAAGGACTGACAGCTTTTCTTCTAAGATTAAGACCAAGAAAAGGATTTATGGTTTAGAAAACTAAATACTATTAACATGTCAATATTACCAAAAGTGATCCACAGATTCAATGTAACCTCTATCAAAATACCAACAACAATTTTTGCAGTATAAAAATAAAAATAATAAAATTGACATGAATTTTAGGAGGAAAGTCCACTAGTTCATTACATACAAACTTTTTATAATGTATTTCTGAATTCATCTTACTAATATTTTGTTAGAATTTTTGTGTTACTATTTATAAGATATATTGTTATATTCTTATAGTGTCTTTGTCCAGAGTCTCAGGATAAATCCAGGCTCATAGCATGCTAAATGGAATTTTTTAAAAGTTTTTGAGAAGCATTAGTATTAGACAAAACAGAGACCAGTATTTTAGACAGTCCCTAGGTGAATTAGAATATTACAGGTGAGGTTTTCTCTGCTGTCTCTCTTTTGAGGGAACAAATTAGGAACAAAATTGACACCTCTTTTATAGCAACACTGTACCAGGCCTTTGATGGAGTGAGGCAAGCACAAGTAAAAAACACCATAGTATTTCCTACTGATTTCAGTGTGGCTTTTTATAAGTTGTTGACTTGGATGCTATAGCTCTGTGATTGCTTTCCATAAATTCTATCAGATTATGTTAGGTAGTTTTCAACTTTTTTACATAAGGAAGTGTGAGGGCTTGGGGCTTCTTCATTCACCATTTGGGCTCATGTCACCTGTCCTTTATTTCTTTTTATACTGCTTCATCAAGATAATTTACATAATATACAATTACACATATTTACACATATATACAGTTCAGTGGTTTTTAGTGTATTTCATAGGTGTGTAATCATTATAATAAATTTTAATAAAGGTTGCGTGTGTGTGTGTATGGGATGATATAATTTCTTTTGTGACTGGTTTCTTTTTTATCTTTTAGCATAAGATTTTCAAAGTCTTCATTTACAGCATGTATCACTAAACCACTTCTCTTATAGTGACAATATTACATTGTCTGGATATAAACTGTTTTTGGTGGAGGAACTCTGTCATCAGTTTATGAACAGTTAGGTTATTTTTGCTCTGCCTCATAGATATTCTAAGTAATGCTATTATGAATACTCAAAAACAGTATTTGTGTACATATATCTTCATTTCCCTTGTATAGATGCTAGATTATGTGGTATAGTAACTCATTTATTATTCTTGGGGTTTTTCGTTGGTTTTTATTGACAGTCTCGCTTTGTTGCCCAGGCTAGAGTGCAGTGGCACAATCTTGGCTCACTGTAACCTCCACTTCCTGGGTTCAAGCAATTTTCCTGCCTCAGCCTCCTGAGTAGCTGGGACTACAAGTGTGCGCCACCACACCTGGCTAATTGTTGTGTTTTTAGTAGGGAAAGTATTTCACCATGTTGTCCAGGCTGGTCTCAAACTATTGACCTCTAATCATCCATCCAGCTCGGCCTCGCAAAATGCTGGGATTAGAGGTGTAAGCCACTGGAGCCGGCTTCATTGTTTATTCTATTAAGGAATGGCCAGATTAATTTTCAAATGGCTGCATCATTTTACATTTTACTTTTTTTTTTTTTTTGAGACTGATTCTCCCTTAAGTCGTCCAGGCTGGAGTGCATGATGATAATTCAGCTCACTGCAGCCTCTGCTTCCTGGATTCAATCAATTCTCCTGGCTTAGCCTCCCAAGTATCTGGGATTTTAGGCACACAACATCATGTCTGACTAATTGTTATTTGTATTTTTAGCAGAGACAGGGTTACATCATGTTGACCACACTTGTCTTGAATTCCTGGCCTCAAGTGATCCACCTACCTCAGCCTCCCAAAGCGCTGGAATTACAAGCATGAGCCACTGTGTCTGGCCTACATTTTTATTCTTAATTTATAAGTTTCCCATTTATCTAACTTCTCTGATACCTATATATTATCTCCTTTTGATTCTAACCATACTATTGGTTTTGAAGTAATAAGCATCTTTTCATTAACATGTTGTTAATGGTTATATTTTCTTTGGTGAAATGCATGTTTATTTCTTTTCCCCATTGTTTAATTGGGCTATTTTTATTATCAAACTGTAAATTATATGCATGTATATTCTTGTTAGAAATTCCTTCTCAAGTGTTAAATGTGTCAGTACTTTATTCTGTTCTGTGAGTTGTCTTTTTTTTTGTTAGTGTCCTTTGAAGCACAAAAATTTTAATTTTGATGAAGTTTAATTATTTGCGTTTCTTGGATTTCATTTGTTTTTGTCATTACTAAGAAACTATTACTTAACCCATAATCATACAGATTTACTAATTTTTTTTTGCATGAGTTTTGTGTGGTATCTCATATTTAAGTCACATTCATTTCGAGTTAATTTTTCTATACATTATGAGGTAGGGGTCCAGCTTCATTCTTTTACATGTGGATTTCCAGTCCTCTGAGAAACATTTTCTCGTTACATATTCTTGAAATATTTCTCAAGAGAAAAACATTTTTATATTCAGCATTTAGTTTTTTATTAAAAATGTTAAATAAAAATGTGAAAATATTTTATTATGTATATAGAACTCCTTGCATTGAAAATTTAGTCTGTGAAGAACTTCATCCATATGCTCTTAGCTTTGTTAATGTGATTCACCCACAGAGAAAGCCAGGGTAACTAAATATGACACTATAATCAGAAATAGAGGATCTTAACATTGCTCACTCTGTACATATTTGCATATGGATAGAAACATACTTCTCCCAGTTTAGAATACGTGCCATTGCTTTGCTACTTGGCACTTGTAATTAACTTTCATAGTTATACCCCTCAGTACTTTTGGCTTCAAATTGTTCTACATTATCTTGTCCTTGGCCTAAGTATAAGAGTCTACAGATTCTTTCTCATAAAACAGTGTCTACAGGAAAAAACAAAACAATGCTTTTTGCTTATTACAAAAGGGAATTGAAGGGAGGCTGAGTCAGGAGACTTCCTTGAACCCAGGAGGCAGAGATTGCAGTGAGCTGAGATTATGCCACTGCACTCCAGCCTAGGCAACAGAGTGAGGCTCTGGCTCAAAAAAAAAAAAGGCAGGGGTAGGAATTCTGTCTTATTTAAGGTGCTTTCTCACATGTTTTTTTTTATATATATATAATTAGAAAGTTTTCGCATGTTGTCCTTGTTTTCATTTTTCATTCTCTCATATTCTCTTCATATCATTTTAAATGAAATTCATTTACCATTTAGAAAATTCCTTGCTCCAAAGTAAAATATGAATGACTACATGCTTTTCTTATAGATTAGTATAATAACTGAATTTCGTATTAGTTTTGTAGATGACAGAGGATGTTGAGTACCGTGCACTGGACTTTGACTTTTCCTGTGACTTAATGTAATATGATTATAGAAGATACTTTCTGTGAAATGTGCCTATAGAAACTTATTTCTCACTAATTGTCAATACTGCCCATGTAGATGAGTATTTTCATAATTTGTATAATGGAAGTGATAGCCTGTTAGAGGATACTAAGTATGAATATTTTTTTCTTAACCTGAAGGAAGAAAATGAGAAAAGAACGCAACACAAAGATCATTCAGATAATGAATCCACATCTTCAGAGAAGTAAGTAACTTTTAGCACCCACTCTACATTTCTGTTTAAAATACATGGATTTAATATTCTCTCTTTTTTTAAGTTCTGGAAGGAGAAGGAAAGGACCGTTTAAAACCATAAAATTTGGGACCAACATTGACCTCTCTGATAACAAAAAGTAAGTCTCCCTGCCCTAGTACTGTTTCCATGAACTGAACCAATGAAGGTATTGCAGGGTTGGGAATTGTCAAGTTTTCTATTTTTTTTTTTTTTTTTTTTTTTATTCCTAGTTATTTTTTTTCTCTCTGTTTCTTGTTTTTTTATGTTGATGTGTTAGTTTTACCTAATAACCCTACAATTCTGAAATTATTTTGACAGGGTTTTACAATTGAAATGTTACTCTTAAAATCAAAGTACCCTCTCTATTAATACAACTTTATAAATGGAAGATAAGTTATTTCTTTTATTTAGTAGTTATACATTTTATTATTTTTTTTTCAGTAATCTGTGTTTGTCTTAAGACTATTATTTTTGAAATAGGTTAAACACTTTAGTTGCACTGACTGTACAGGTAAAATGTTTATAGATTTAATTGTTTTTCTGATTGATTCGCAGCGTTTTTGAGGATATGGTAATTCTTATGAGTTTTTACTCTTAATCTGTTATTTTATTGCAGGTGGAAGTTACAGTTACATGAACTGACTAAACTTCCTGCTTTTGTGCGTGTGGTGTCAGCAGGAAATCTTCTAAGCCACGTTGGACATACCATTCTGGGCATGAATACAGTACAACTATATATGAAAGTTCCTGGGAGTCGGACACCAGGTGATTTTAATGACTAACATACCTTATATGATTGAAAAAATTGAGGTTATCACGTGGATCAGGCAAAGAGAACACGTTGTCATTTATACTTCTAAAGCCAAAAGGATTTTAAAATACTTTATTATAGGTAAAAATGTTCATATTGAGCTCAGAGTATTGTTTTTCCATCATTTTTATATGAAAAAAATCAGAAAAATATGAACTGGGAAAGGGATGCTAAGTTACTGAGTGTTAGGAATGACAACAAGTTAACAATGTTTTTCAGAGGTTTTCACCACAATTACAGTAAGAATGATGTATTATGAACCAGTTTACTCAAGTTATGTATAATAAAAATTTCATTGACAATGCTTAAAGTATGTGATGCTTTTTTTTTTAATAAAATGTAATACAAAAACTTCCTAATTTTAAGCAAACATTTCTTTAAAGGGCTAGATACTAAATATTTTAAACTTTGCAAGCCAAGAGGTTCAATTGATGATATTTTGTAGGTGTTCTATAAAAACAAAACTCATCTTTTTTATGGATTTTTATTGATGAAAAAATAAATAACGAATGCATTTTTTTACTAGTTAAAAGAATGGAATTATTTTGAAGAAAATAGTACTTCATTGGGCTCAAATACTGTGTTCTTGTGTCATCAATATTAACTACAAATGTACATCTGTTAAAGTTGTTCTGTAGTAGTAAGAGCCTCAAAAATGTCTTTTCAAGTGGATCAGTACTGCCATATACTAATGTCAAACTTTGAGCGTATTTTCTTGAATATATTAATTGCCTTAAAGACGCTTACAGGTTAGATTTTTGTTTCCTTTTGTGTTATTTTCATTTTGGGTTTCATTACTTTGCAGATTAATTTCCTCAAATTGAAGGTCAATTGCACCTTCAGTTGGAAAACCTCACAGTAGTACAAATGGCTTTTGAAATATGCACATTTTCCTGCACTTTTGTTGAGGTTTGGAAAATGCTGCTGAAATTATATTTTGAACTTAAAGAAGTATATGTTTGCAAATGTCTGTGCTACTGGAGATGTAGCTTCTTACTTGTTTTTGGTAGCTTAAGAAGTAGTATATAAAAGCAGTTTGATAGTATTTGCAATTCAAAAAATTTCTTTTGTCTTCAGAATGATTTATCATCCTAAAAGTTTCACATGTAAGTTCTCTTTGCCTTGTAATTTTTAGGTTGAATTTATCAAGAAATATTTTGAAGCCTGCAGGAAAATTTTATGGCCAGTAAGTGGTCAGTAACAGTGGCAGAATGTGGTACTTCTTCAGAAAAATTTCCACCTCAACTCAGAGCTCTAAAAATAGCCATACAACCTCATCATTGCTAAATCATTGACCTGCTTTTTTTTTTTAAGACAAGCGAAGATATTCAATATCTGTTTCTGACAAAATTCATGGAACTTACATTCAACGGGTTGATGAGACTGGCACATGATAAGATATTTTT
The DNA here is from genome assembly GCF_008728515.1 of Papio anubis. NCBI lineage: Eukaryota > Metazoa > Chordata > Mammalia > Primates > Cercopithecidae > Papio > Papio anubis. The sequence goes on from NC_044997.1 coordinate 2,313,068, forward strand.
CACAGATCTGCCAATGAATAATACAATGCAAATAAATGTAGATATTAAACACCTTTCATTTTCACAGTGAAAATGAAACAAATCACATGAAATGAAAAATGTCGTTTTTCTTTTAAAATCTAGCAGAGGAATAACCAAACTTTTAATAGATTATCTCCTTGTCATTTGTCTCTAAAGTGTTTGAGTTTTTTGGTTTCTTTGTATAACATTAGTACTTCAACAGTGTCCTATGGAACTGTTAAGGAATTCCTTAGAAGAAACGTAGTATGTTTTAGTTTGCCAGATATAATTTAAAGAAACATTGTTTTGAATTTCTGTATATGTAGATTTTATTCCAGTATTACATTAGTAGAAATGATGCCTGCTATAATACACTTCGTATTCTGATACAATCTTTAATGTGTTCTAAAATGTTGAGATTGCTGATAGATCATAAGCTAAGATTATATATATGGTATGTAATGTAAATGTTTCTAACTCTTTCACCATGGGTAGGTGCCCATGGTGTCCTAGTATTTGTAGTTTTTATTTTTAAAGCCACTTGCCATGGGCAGTGCCATGCACCTACTCATTGTGGAACAGTTGTGATTCTTTACATTATATCCTAACATTTGACATGTGGTAGGAGCTAAGAGTGCTAGGAGACAGGTTACATTTTGAACACTACACCTTTCTCTTAATAAGGTTTCTGGTACTATTTGTGAGAATTGAGAAGTCATTTATAGAGAAGGAAATAGTAATGCTATAGCTAATATGTATTGTATATTATGTTCTATTCAAAGTTCTAAGCATATATTTTTCACTCAGTCCGTATGCTGCTGCAGTTGTGACTTTCATTTTCTTTTACTTTTCAGGTCACCAAGAAAATAACAACTTCTGCTCTGTTAACATAAATATTGGTCCAGGAGATTGTGAATGGTTTGTTGTACCTGAAGATTATTGGGGTGTTCTGAATGACTTCTGTGAAAAGTAGGTTTCTGAACTAAACTTTCATTTAACATAACTGTGAGAAAATAGTCGTAAAGGACAAAGTGCAAAGCTGAGTTTCTTAATGAAACTATCAGTATTTTTACTTACTGCTCAGCAGAAATTTTTTTTAAATGACTTGATTTTAAATTTTTTATGTTATCTAAATACTTAATGAAAAGATGCCATGCCAAACACAGTGTCTTACGCCTGTAGTCTCAGCACTTGGGAATGCTGAGGCAGATCCTGGATGTCTTGAACCTAGGAGTTTGAGACCAGCCTAAGGAACATGGCAAAATCACAATTAGCCTGCACTTGTAGTTCTTGATACTCAGGATACTGAGATGGGAATATCATTTGAGCCTTGGTGGTTGAGGCTGCAGTGAGCCATAAACATGCTACGGCATTCTATCCTAGGTGACAAGACTGAGACTGTCTCAAAACAAACAAACAGAAAGATGCCATGAAGTAGTCTCTGCAGTGGTGATAGCTGTGAATTGATAAGAGAGTAAATTGTTTTTTATGTTAATGTAAAAATTTCATGCATTCTTCCAGATTTGACATGTGTGCCTTAAAGAAAAATTTTACTTACATTGTTTTTAGAAATTACGGGAAATTATAAAATAAGGCACCCTTATAGCTTAGTAACTCAATCTTGTGTATCTTTGTAATTCAACCTAAAAATATCAATAACAAAGGAATCACCGGATTTGTTTTTTAGAGTTAGTAAAGATAGTAGTGGAAAAATACAGACATAATTGAAACTGTATTACGTACTTAAAACATATTGTAAGAAAATAGACAAAATTCTCATAGAGAATTATATATGAAGTTTACATTCTAATCAATTAATATGCATGTTTCACAAAATTTCTACTTTAACCTTTTGGAATGTCTTTACATTTTATTTGGTAAAAAGTGCATCTTATTAAAACATAAGGTTAAATTTCTTACCTACTGGCAAGAAATAATGACTTTTTGTTGCCTTTGTTGTGTGATGCATAAGGTTTCCTCCGCATAGCAAAGGTGATGTTTTTTAACATTTAAAACATCAATAAACACTTTGATCTGACTCTTTGTTCTGAACCTAGGAAACTCCAAATACACAGAAACAGCAAGGGCAAACAAGGAAAAAAGAAGTTTATACAGGGGAAACTTCTATTGTGCTACACACAGAATTTTTTTCTTAAAACTGTGAGGTTGTATACTACAGTTCTTGTTACATTTAAATGTAATGACTTTTGTTCATTTTTCGTGAATGAGAACTCTCATTTTCAGGATTTAGTTTTTTTCCTTTCTGAACAGAGAAGTGACCTTAGGTTAATGATTGTTGGTGGGGGGGGGCGGGAATGTGATATCTGAAAAGTTAAAGATTGGGAATAATAAAAATATGAAGTTAAAATGATTCATTTATCTTTAAGTTCAAAAACTTTGCAATCCTCTTTGCAGTCTCCTTGTAACTTTATTTTGCATAAAGTATCTCCCTATATGTAATTAACCATTGTTTTGAAAAAAATACTATCTGCATTTGTTGGTTTTGCTGCCTTTTTTTAAATACAAAATTTTCTCTAATTTTATATTGGTAGTGTATGAGTAAGATAAGGTCAGGTTTGTGCTGTGCTTATAATTTTTTCCTTTTCCTTTCTTTTTTTCATTTTGCTTCCTGTTTACTGGCAAGTTTTTTAAAGTTTATGGGAAACGAGCTGGGCACAGTGACTCACGCCTGTAATCGCAACACTTTGGAAGGCCAAGGAGGGCTGATCATTTGAGGTCAGGAGTTCAAGACCAGCCTGGTCAACATGGTGAAACCCTATCTCTACAAAAAATACAAAAATTAGCAGGTCATGGTCATGTGTACCTGTAGTCCCAGCTATTTGGGAGGCTGAGGCAGGAGAATTGATAGAACCAGGAAGCAGAGGTTGCAGTGAACTGAAATTGCACCATTGCATTCTAGCCTGAGCAACAGAGCAAGACTCTGTCTCCACATACAAAACATTCCTTGAATTGCTAACCTCTGCTAAAGTCAAAAGCAATTTTAGGAGAATAAAATGAAATGGAATAAGATTTCATATAGACAACTCCAGATTTTTGTCATTTTTTAAAGATAAAATATAGAAACAAAGCAAAAGCTAGTTCTTAAATCCAAAACATTTTCAACTATGTGAATTTCTTCCTCTTGAGAAAACTTAATTTGAAATATTTTACTAAATTCTTAATAGAAAACTTAATGTAATTACTGTGCAAGTACATCACAATATTGAAAAAAACAATTTTTTTTTTTTTTTTTGATATGGAGTCTTGCTCTGTCCCCCAGGCTGGAGTGCAGTGGCACAATCGCAGCTCACTGTAACCTCCACCTCCCAAGTGCAATAAATTCTCCTGCCTCACCCTCCCAAGTAGCTGGGTTCACAGCTATGCACCACCATGCCTGGCTAATTTTTGTATTTTTATTAGAGCTGGGGTTTTGCCTTGTTGGCTAGGCTGGTCTTGAACTCCTGACCTCAACTGATCCGCCCTCCTGGGCCTCCCAAAGTGCTGGGATTACAGGTGTGAGCCACCACACCTGGGCAACAATACAGAAAATCTGATGAAGGACAATAACAAAAAAATGACTTTTATATTAAAACTTCATAATTTTGTCTGTATTGGTGTCAGTGGTGGCTCGTATATGTGTATATGGGTTCTTCTGGTAGTTTTTTCAGCTGTCTTAAGTCAACTAATTCTTAAAAGCATATGCAAATAGACATTCTGTCCTTACTCCCGTTTCCTGCCTAGGATTCCAGACAGCAGTAGAGGATGATTTCTGCTCTCCTTCTGCCACAGTAATTATGATTAAGATTTAAATGACTTAATGTGATTTCTAACCAGAGTTTTCCTTTTTAGAGATTTCAGAGTATTAAGAGGTTTTTTAGTTAAAAAGAAAGGATGAGTCAAAATATTTCTTATTGAAACAAAATTAAAAATCACTATGTTTAACTGTAATTAGAAACTTAAATATTAATTTGTAGACTTTTGAACAGTAAGTTTAAGCTTATAGTAGCTGATCTTTGGATAAGTCTATCAGTATTCACCTGCAATTAATTTTTCTCAGGACCCTGGCCCAAGTCTTCAACAGGAAATGAAAGAGGCAGTTCGTGTTGCAATGTTTTTGTGATGCAAAGTCTTTTTTTATTTGTTTGTTTTTTCTTTTGTTTGTAGTACAGTCTCTCTCTCTCTCTCTCTCTCTCTCTGTTGCCCAGGCAGGAGTGCAGTGGTGCAGTCGTGGCTCACTGCACCTCCTTCTCCCAGGTTCAAGTAATTCTCGTGCCTCAGCCTCACGAGTATCTGGGATTACAGGCACGTGCCAGTGTATGTGTGTGTGTGTGTGTGTGTGTGCTCTGTTCCCCACGAAAGTATCTGGGATTACAGGCACGTGCCTCTGTGTGTGTGTGTGTGTGTGTGTGTGTGTGTGTGTGCCCCCAGCCTCATCGAGAGTATCCGATCACAGTCACGCGCCCAGGTGTCCGGGATCATGGCGGCACGCCAGTGCAGGTGGTGCGTCCGATCACAGGCACGTCTCCGCAGGTCCGATCATTATACACGTACCAATCGCATTACGTGCGTGTCCGATCATGTTAACGTACCACCTGCAGGCAAGCCATTATGCTAACGTCATTGCTGCGCGTGCAGCATCTTCCAGCAGATGGGCTGGATTCCACCGTCAATAGCCCTCACACCTGATCCCCATGATCTGGCCCCGGCCAGTCCTGCGCGTGCGTGCGCATCTTCAGCAGAAGTGGTTTCATTGCCAGGCTAGTTTCATTTCTCTGACCTCAAGTGATCTTGCCTGCCAGCCTCCTCCCAGCAAGCGTGTGTGTGTGTGTGTGTGTGTGTATTTTCAGTAGAGGCAAGGTTTCATTGTATTAGCCAGGCTAGTTTCAAATTTCTGACCTCAAGTGACCTGCCTGCCACAGTCTCCCAAAGTGCTGGGATTAACATGCAAGAGCCACTGCACCCAGCCCTGTGATACAAAGTATTAATGGAAGAAAAATTTAAAGCATTTTTTTAACTCTTGTTAAATCTTTTTTAACTCGATTAATTTTCAAGTTGATTTTTCATTATTTTCTTTTTCAGAAATAAAATGCTTTTCAACTTGATTTTCATTATTTTCTTTTTCAGAAATAATTTGAATTTTTTAATGAGTTCTTGGTGGCCCAACCTTGAAGATCTTTATGAAGCAAATGTTCCTGTGTATAGATTTATTCAGCGACCTGGAGATTTGGTCTGGATAAATGCAGGCACTGTGCATTGGGTTCAAGCTATTGGCTGGTGCAATAACATTGCCTGGAATGTTGGTCCACTTACAGGTATTCTGAATAATAATACCAACAAAGTTTATATTGTAAAGAGTTACCTAGTAGATATTATTTTACTAGTAATAAATAATTCACTGAAAATAGAAATAGTATCTCTTGTAGGAAAAAAATACCAATTTTTAATACAGAAATTAAATTTAGCTTAAAAATGGCAATCCAAGAACACAGATTTTTTAAAAATATGAACAGTTTTCTTTGCAGAAATACAAGATATACTTTTAGAGTGCTAGATTATGTTTTTATAAAGGAAGCCCTTTATTGAGTTGTTCATTGTAGTTGTTCATTAGAATTTTCAGTTGATGTGATATACCATATATGCAGCCCAAAAATGTCATAGTATTTGATATACATAAGTTAATAATCTGGCCTTAACAGCTAGAAAGACCTGAAATAGACCATATCTCTACATTGTTAACTTTATGAGTTTGGGCAAGTTTTTTTTTTTTTTTTTAACTCTCAGGCCTTCATTTTTTTCTTCTACCAAACCACTTTCTTCTTCTACCAAACGACAAGGCCTTGAAAGAATAAAATGAGGTAAGATGTTAAAAGAACCTAGCACAATGTCTTGCGTATTGTGAGTGCTCTTTACATTAGATTTTTTCAACCAAAGTTATCACAAAACATAACAGTCTTACAGTGTTTCCAGGTTTTCAGAATTGGTATTGAAGTTACGCTTTTAGGGACTTTTTCCAATGGGCTTGGAAAAAAGCCCATTATTTATCGCCTGAGAAGCGATAAATAATGGTTATCTTCATATGTTCTATTACTTTGGGTTACTTTATGACTGTTGCTTTTTTCCTCCTAGCCTGCCAGTATAAACTGGCAGTGGAACGGTACGAATGGAACAAATTGAAAAGTGTGAAGTCACCGGTACCCATGGTGCATCTTTCCTGGAATATGGCACGAAATATCAAAGTGTCAGATCCAAAGCTTTTTGAAATGATTAAGTAAGTGCTTTCTAAAACTGCTGCAGTTTCTCTTTGGGGGTATTGGTAGCCATTCAGTATTTTTTTCAAAAGAATTATGTTGACATTAAATGTCAGAAGTCTTGGCAAAATTTAATAATATGTACATAATCTTATATATTCATAAGTGTTATAAAATCTCATAAGATTAAAATATTTCCTTCCCTTACAAATAGTCACTGTCATGCGCGTCCCTGTGAAGAGACCACCAAACAAGCTTTGTATGAGCGATAAAGCTGTTTAATCACCTGGGTTGCAGGCAGGCTGAGTCCGAAAAGAGAGTTAGGGAAGGGAGATGAGGATGGGGCCATTTTATAGGATTTGGGTAGGTAAAGGAAAATTACAGTCAAAGGGGGGTTGTTCTCTGGCAGGCAGGAGTGGGGGTCATAAGGTGCTCAGTGGGGGAGCTTTTTGAGCCAGGATGAGCCAGGAAAAGGAATTTCACAAGATAATGTCATCACTTAAGGCAAGGACTGGCCATTTTCACTTGTTTTGTGGTGGAATGTCATCAGTTAAGGCGGGGCAGGACATTTTTGTTTTGTGATTCTTCAGTTACTTCAGGCCATCTGGGCGTATATGTGCGAGTTACAGGGGATGCGATGGCTTGGGCTTAGAGGCCTGACAGTCACCCATGTTTATTACGACTTAGAGCAGAATAAAGGTGTACATGAATATATACTGGTAAATTTACAAATCTCTATTTTCTCCTAATTCTGATAAAACTGATTTCCTAGGACAATTTGTTTTACTATTTTTAAATAATTTTTTGTTTATTTTTTATGTTTTTTATGTTTATATTAAGGTATAGTATACATTTAAGATGTACAGCCTGATAATTTGATAAACATATATATAAACATGAAAGTTCTGGCACCTGTCTTGTTTCTCTTGCCATATGATCTCTGTATATACCAGTTCCCCTTCCCCTTCCAAAGCCCTCACCAGAAGCAAGTCCTGGTCCCATATTTCTTGTACAGCTTGTAGAACTGTGAGCAATATAAACCTCTTTTCTTTATATATTACCCTGCCTTGGGCATTTCTTTATAGCAACAGTAAATGGACTAAGACAGAAAATCAGTATTTAGAAATGGGATACCACTTTTTGCTAAAGATACCTGAAAATGTGGAAGCAAATTTGGAACTAGGTAATAGGCAGAGGTTCAAAGAATTGAAGGACCAGGCTAGGAAAAGTTTGTATTATAACGAATCGGTTATTCTGATGAGGCTCAGAAGAAGTCCGGCAAGGGTAAGTTCGGAGCTTCTTGGAGACTGGTAAACTGTTTCTGGCCAAAAAGCTGATAGAGAAAGTGAAACACTTGCTGATGAGATCTCAGATGGAAATGATGACTGAGAACTGGAACAAAAGTCACCGTTGTTACTTTGCAGCAGAGAACCTGGCTGTGCTGCTTCCATTGCCCTAGGGTTTGGCAGGAAGCTGAACCTTAAGGGCAATGACCTAGGGTAAGGGGCAGAAAAAATTTCTAAGCAGCAAACTTTCAATAAGTTATGTGGCCACTTTTAACAGCTTACGATCTAAACCAGCAGCAAAGGAATGAACTAAAGATGGAATTCACAATTAGAAGACAAGCAGATTATAAAATTTGGAAAGGAAATGTAATAGGAAAGAGCATTTTCAGGAAAGGAATCCAAGGGTGCTGCAGAGCAAGCACTTGCTAGAGAGATTAGCATGAGTAAAAGGGAACCAGGTGCTAATCTTCAAGCCCATTGGAAAAAGTCCCTAAAAGCGTTTCAGAAATGTTGAAGGTCGCCCCTCTCCTCACAAGCCTGGAAGACCGGGGAGAATAGAAAGATGTGGAAAGTAGGGAGGGACAAGCCAGGGCATTGCTGCCATGAGCCACCTCAGGATGCTGTTCCACCCATCCTCCACCACTCTAGGGAACTTAAACTTTAAGCCTTGATGACTTCTACAGGTGTTAAGTCTGTGTTGCCTACAGTGCAAGAGCCATAGAACCTTGGCAGCTTCTACCTAGATTTCAGAGGATATATTAGAAACCTGGATGTCCACACAGAAGCCTACCACAGGGACAGCCTCCACAGAGAGACCTCTGGTAGGACAGTGCCTAATGGAGGTATGGGAGCAGGGCCACAGTTCTACAGACATCAGGTTGATAGTGCCAGTGGCAGCATGCAAGTCCAGACTGGAAAAACGGCAGAAATTCAACTTTAATTCATGAGAGCAGTCACATGGCCTGTGTGCAGCAATGCTATGTGGGTGGAGCAGCTTAAGGCCTTGGGAGCCTACTGCTCACACCAGTATGTCCAAAATATGGGACTTGGAGTAAAGAAAAATTACTTTGAAGCTTGAAGACTCAGTGTGTGCCCTGCTAGTTTTCAGGCTTGTATACAGGCTGTTATTCCCTTCTTGACTTGATTTATCCTTTTCAGAAAAGGATTGTTACCCAATGTCTGTTCCATTATATCTTGGAAGTGAATAACTCATTTTTGATTTTACAAGCTCACAGCTATAAGGAACTTGCCTTGCATCTCAGGTGAGACTCTGGACTTTCGAGTTGATGCAGGAACAAGTTAAGACTTTTCGGGGCTAATGGAAATTAATTATGTTATTTTGTATGGAAAAAGTACATGAAATTTGAGTGGGGGATACAGAGATAATGCTATAGTTTCAATGTTTGTACCCCTAAATTCAGTGGTAACATATGATCCCAGTGTTAGAAGTGCAGGTCTCCTGGGGAGTGTTTGGGTCATGGGGAGGGCTCTCTCATGAGTAAATTAATGCTTCTCTGTAGCTGGGGGTGTCAGTGAATTCTCACACTGTTAGTACCTGACAGAGTTGTTATTTAAAAAGAGCCCGTTTTTTTCTAATGGGCTGCTCTTTTTTAATAACTGCTCTTCTCTTCCTTCTCTTGCTATGATCTCTGCTGTCTCCTCCCCTTCCTGGTCTTCTGCCATTAGTGGAAGCTATCTGAATCTCTTGCCAGAAGCAGATAATGGTGTCATGCTTCTTTTATAGTTTGCACTACTGTGAGCCACATAATCCTCTTTCCTTTAAAAAGTACCTGGTCTCAGCTTTTTTTTTTTTTTAGACAGAGTTTTCACTTTCATTGCCCAGGCTGGGGTGCAATCTCAGCTCACTGCAACTTCTACCCCCTGGGTTCAAGCGATTCTCCTGCTTCAGCCTCCCAAGTAGCTGGGATTACAGGCTCCCACCACCAGGATTGGCTGATTTTTTATATTTTTAATAGAGATGGGGTTTCACTATGTTAGCCAGGCCAGTCTTGAATTCCTGACCTCAGGTAATCCACCTACCTCGGCCTCCCAAAGTGCTGGGATAACAGGCATGAGCCAGGGCGCCCAGCCTCAGGTATTTCTTTATAGCAATACTATACAGACTGGTACAGTCATCATCTTGTATGTTACATACCCAGAACCTACTTCTGCGTAACTGAAACATAGTACCTTTTGACTGGCATCTTTCCATATTTCCCTCCTTATGGTCATCATTCAACATTGTGCTTCTGTGAGTTTAATGTTTTTAGATTGTACATACGTAAGTGAGATAATGAAGTGTTTGTCTTTCTGAGTCTTCTTTATTTCATTTAACCTGAAGTAAGCAATGTTTTTCTCTGTGTTCTTCTAGTACTTTTTCAGTTGGGTCTTGGCCTTTAAGCCATTTTGAGATGATTTTTGTATATAATATGAGGTGACAGTTGAGTTTTATGATTCTGTATCAAACAATGCCATTTTTCCATTACAGTTTATTGAAAACACTTTACTTTTCTTTCCCCATATTTATTAGATTTTTTTTTTTGTTACTACATGAATGGACTGCTTTCTTCATTTTTTTTTCTTTTTAGTAGTTTGATTTTTCTATATAAAGTGCAGTTGATTTTTACATCCCAATTCTGTATCCTGAATCTTTTCTGAATTATTAATTCTAACAGTTTTCTTTGTTGAGTCTCTAGAGTTTTCTACATATAGAATTGGTATCTGCAAATACAGGTAATTATACTTCTTCACTTAAAATTTGAATGCCATGGCCAGGCACTGTGGCTCACTCCTGTAATCCCAGCATTTTGGGAGGCCAATATGGGCAGATCACGAGGTCAAGAGATCAAGACCATCCTGGCCAACATGGTTAAACCCCGTCTCTACTGAAAATACAAAAATTAGCCGGGAATGGTGGTGCATGCCTATGGTCTCAGCTACTCTGCTTGGGAAGCTGAGGCAGGATAATTGCTTGAACCCAGGAGGCAGAGATTACAGTGAGCCAATATCACGCCACTACACTCCAACCTGGACAGAGTGAGACTCCATCTCAAAAAACAAATGAAAAAAATTGAATTTCTTTTATTTATTTTTCTTATCTAATTGTCTGGCTACAACAAACAGTATTAGATTCTAAACAAATGCCAAGAATGAGTATTCTTACTTAGGGTTTAGAAGGAAAGCTTTTCATTTCTTCCAACAGTTTTTATGATGTTAGCTGTGTACTTTTTCCATTACAGCATTTACCATGAGATCCATTCCTTCTGTACCTATTTTGTTGAGAGTTTTAAATAGTAATAGAGTTTGAACTTTCTCAAATGCCTTTTCTGGGTCTGTTTAGATAATCATGTCATTTTTCCTTTTCTTCTGTTAGTATGGTAGATCACATGTATTTGCCTGTGTTACGCCATTATTATTTCCCAAGGATAAATTCACTTTTTCAGAGTTTATGATCCTTTTAATATGCTGCTCAATTCTATTTGTTCCTATTTTATGGAAGATTTTTCCATCTATGTTTTATAGGAATGTTGGCCTATCATCTCATTTTCTTGTGACGTCTTTGTCTGCCATTGGTACTATGGTGGTATTGACCTCATAAAATGAGTTTAGATGTCTTCTTTCTTCTATTTTTTGGAAAAAGTTGGTATTTTTCTTTGAGTGTTTATTAGAATTCACCCACAAAGCCATCTGGTCTTGGGCTTTTCTTTGTTAGGGGTATTTTAATCCCTAATTAAAGCACCTAATTTGTTACTGGTCTGTTCAGGATTCCAAAACCTTTTTGATGCAGATTTGCTAGATATAGCACGTTTCTTAGAATTTGTTCATATCTGCCAGGGATGGTGGCTCACGTCTGTAATCCCAGCACTTTGGGAGGCTGAGGCGGGTGGATCACCTGAGGTCAGGAGTTTGAGACCAGCCTGGCCAATGTGGTGAAACCACATCTCTACTAAAAATATAAAAATATTAGCCGGGTGTAATGGCAGGCAGGAGCTACTCGGGAGGCTGAGGCAGGAGAATCACTTGAACCTGGGAGGCAAAGGTTGCAGTGAGCCAAGATTGTGCCATTGCACTTCAGCCTGGGGGACAAGAGCAAGATTTCATCTCAAAAAAAAAAAAAAGAATTTGTTTGTATCTTCTAGATTATCTAGTTTTTGCCATATTATTGTTCATAATAATCTCTTTCATCCTTTTTTTTTCCTGAGTATCTTTTTCCTTTTCTTCTCTTTTTTTTTTCCCCCCCTCCCAAGGCAGAGTCACTCTGTGTTGCTCTGGCTGGAGTTGCAGTGAGCCAAGATCATGCCATTGCACTCCAGCCCAGGTGACAGGGTGAAACTCCATCTCTAAAGAAAAAAAAATCTTTGGTTGCCGCAGCCATATCTGCCTAAGGGGCACCCCAAACCCAGTAACACTGTGATTTTTATGGACTTACAGAGTTACCGTCTTTGTGGTCTTGGTAATGATTCAGTAGAATTCTCTGGATTACCAGGTATACACTCTTGTTCTTTTCCCGTACTTTTCTTCATACAAATGGAGTCTTTCACCATGCTGAGACTCCTGGAGCTAAGGGACAGATCGCAAAAGCACCCTTGGGGCCATCACCACAGGGACTGCACTGGGTCCAGCCCAAACCCAGCACAACACTGACTCTAACCCAAAGCCCCAGGATGACCACTTCCTGGCTCCTACTGATGTGCCCCACCTACATCAGTTAGCAGGTGGTGAATCTATCCAGGAATGTGTCCTTCCTTTCAAGATATCAAACTTCTCCCCAGCCAAGGGTGGGTCCAGAAATGCCACCTGAGAAACAAGGCCTTGAGTCTGGAATGTTAGGAATCTACTTGGTGCTCTGTTCTACCGTGGCTGAGTTGGTACCGAAACTACAAGACAAAGTCTCCCCGACTCCTCCCTCTCCTTCTTGCAGAATTAGTCTGTCCACATGGTTTCTGTACTCCCAGACTCATAGAAAGTTCTGCCTGGCTCCACCAAAGTTCACGGAAGGCCCAAGAGCACTTCAGTCAGCTTAGGCTGAATGCGGCCAGATTTGGATCTCTCTCTTTAAGCCAGCAGGTCCCTTTTCCTCAGAGGGGGTCCAGGATGCCATCCAAGTGCCAACGCCTGAAATTGGGAGCCCCCAAGAACCTTTGTGCTCTGCCCAACTGTGGCCACACTAGTTCCCAAAGTGCAAGACAAAGTCCCCTTTACTCTTCCTTCTCCTTTCCTGAAGCAGAAGACATATTTCCTCATGGGTGCCCCAGTTAAGGATTCATTGGGTCACACCTGAAGCCAGCATAGCCCCAGGTCTCAGCAAAGGATTGTGACAAATATTGTCAAGGTACGGCTGATATTTCAAGGCCCAAGGCCTCTGTAGTCTGCAGATGCTAGATCTGTCTAAATGCTCACCCAGTGGGTGCCGGCAAAGTGACACCTCATATTGCTTTTCACTGAGACAAGACAGATTTTTTTCCTCATGTTGCTTTTCACTGAGACAAGGCAGCACAGAGTTTCAATGCAAAGTCCAATAATCGCAGCTCTCTCTCCCCCAAGCACACATTCTTTGCTCACCATAGTCACTGACAGGGATTGGGAATGGGTGGTATCAGTGATTCAAAAGTGTCTTTTCTGCCTCCTTCAGTGCCTTTTGAAAAATATTGTGTCAAAACTAGGTACGGTGATTGCTTAAACTAGGTATGGTGATTGCTTACCTGAGTTTTGGTTGTGATGAAGGTGCTTCCATGTGTGAATAGTTGTTCAGTTTGGTGTTCCTGGAGGGGTGATGATCACTGGAGTGTCCTTTTCGGCCCTCTTGCTCCCTTCTAAAGTATCTTATAGTTAACCCTTCTATTTTAAATTGACAACAACTTAATTTTAATCACATACAAAACACAACATTTTTACTGCCCTGCAGATAACACACACTTTGTGCTCTTAAAGTTAGAGTTTGCCTCTTTTAACATTATATTAGCACATTTTAATCTTCTAACTTTTGTATTAGGATTAAGAGTAAATTATTCACCACTTTTACAGTGTTGCATTAATTTTTGTGTGTTCATGAATTTACATTCAGAGTTATGTTTTTCTGTGTTTTTGCTTTGCTTTTCAATGTGTTTTTGTTTCAATTTGAAGAACTTCCTCAAGCATTTCTGTTAAGGCAGATCTCGTGCTAACTCACTTAGTTTTGTGTGTCTGAGAAAGACTTTACATCTCATTTAATTTTTTTTTTTTGAGAGGGAGTCTCGCTCTGTCGCCCAGGCTGGAGTGCAGTGGCCGGATCTCAGCTCACTGCAAGCTCCGCCTCCCGGGTTCCCGCCATTCTCCTGCCTCAGCCTCCCGAGTAGCTGGGACTACAGGCGCCCGCCACCGCACCCGGCTAGTTTTTTGTATTTCTTAATAGAGACGGGGTTTCACCGTGTTAGCCAGGATGGTCTCGATCTCCTGACCTCGTGATCCGCCCGTCTCGGCCTCCCAAAGTGCTGGGATTACAGGCTTGAGCCACCGCGCCCGGCCTCATTTAATTTTAAAGGATAATTTTGCTGAGCATATTATTTTTTGAGGGCAGTTTTTTTGTTTGTTTGTTTGTTTTTGTTTGTTTGTTTTTCCTTGCTCTGAATATCATGCCAGTCTTCTCTGGCTTGTAAAGTTTCTGCTGATTCCCTTCAATGTGATGGGTTGTTCTTTTACTATTTTCAGCTGGATTTTAAGCAATTATAATGTGTCCTGCAAAGATCTCTTTATGGTTAGCTTATTTGGGGTTTTGGGGCATAATGAATTTGAATATGCATTTTATTCTCTAGTTTGTTTTATATCCTTCTTCCCTTCTCTACTTCATTCATTCATTCATTCATTCATTTATTTTTGACACAGGGTCTCGCTCTGTTACCCAGGCTAGAGTGCAGTGGTATGATTAGGGCTCACTGTAGCCAGAACCTCCCAGGCTTGAGTGATTATCCCACTTCAGCCCCACTTAGTAGCTGGGACCACAGGAACATACCACCATGCCTAACAACTTTTTTTCTTTTTTGTGTAGAGAAAGGATTTCATCATGTCGTCAAGGTAGGGCTCAATCTCCTGAGCTCAATCTCCTGACTTCAAATGGTCTGTCTGCCTCAGCGTCCCAAAGTGTTGGGATTACTAGTCATGAGCCACCAAATCTGGCCATTATTTATTTTAAGTAGGCTCTGCCCCTTTGTGTTTCTTTTCTCCTTCATTAGCTTCCATGAGGCATAGAGTGTCTCCATAGTGTCCCATAAGTCCTATAGACTTCCTCACTGGGTTTTTCTTTTTTTTCTTGTCCCCAGACTGGGTAATTTTGAATGATCTGTGTTTGAGTTCAGTTAGTCCTTCTACTGCTTCACTGAATCTTCTGTGAAGATTTTTCAATTCAGTTATGTTCTTTAGTTTCAGTATTTCTGTTTTGTTTTGTCGTCGTTTTTGTCACTTTGCTGAATTTCTTGCTTTGTTGATGTATTGTTTGCCTGATACTGTTTAGTAGTCTGTGTTGTCTTTTAGCTCACTGAGCATCTTTAGATGATTATTTTGAATTCCTTGTCAAGTAGTTTGTAGATCTTCATTTCTTTGGGAAGAGTAACTCAAAAATTACTATTTTCCTTTTCTGTTTTCATCTTTATTTGATATTTTTAATGTTTCTTGTAGCTTTTTTGGATGTCTGAGCATTTGAGGGAGTAATCACTTCTTTCTAACCTATGGACTGATGGGCAAAGGTGCCTGCTTGATGGAGTAGCTTTATGTAGTACAAGGATTCTGGCTTCAGGGTTGGCACAATAGCACTGTTTCTGTGCAGCCAAGGCCGCATTTATCTGGTGGTAGTGAAAGCTGTTGAGGTTATCTGACTTTTTTCTCCTCACAAAGGAAAGTCTTAGTCCCACTAGTACTTGTTGATGCTGGGCCTAGCATGCAGTCGTTTTCATGGTGTCAGTGACATTGGTGTCTGATACACAGGCCATCATGGAGAGGGTGGTCACTCCTTTTCTAGGGGTTTCATGGCAGCTGCAATGGCCACTGAGGTTGTCAGTTACAGGTATGATCCTCTGCTGGGGACCATGGTTGCTCCTGCTACGTGATAGCCTTGTCTTTTTTACTGTTACTAGCTGTCTCCAGGTATCTGAGCTATGGTGTTCTCTTCAGTCACCAGGGTGGGAGGGTGTAGTATGGAAGCAAGTCTTCACTACTGCCCCTGAGCAAGCTAGTTGCCTGCCCTGCTGTCCTTTTCCCCTGAGGGAAACTTACTGATAAGAGTCCTCTGTTAAATGAGTTGTGCGGTTTAAGAGATGTATGGTACAATAAACATGAAACTGTTCTTCCTGCCGTTCTGTGAATTTATTCTGTTTCTTTTTTTGTTTCTTTGCTCCATTGTATGTCTTTGGATTGTTAACTGGACACCTGGTCTCTCTCAGAGCTTTTTCCATTCATGGCTAGCTATATAATTGTTTTTGTTGGCAGATGGAGGCTAGGATTTTCTATTCTACAGTCTCACTGTTGTGATTTCTTAATAACCCTTTGGGAATTTTAGATTAAGCAGTTAAGCTTATATTTTTGTTATTAATAGGATGGCTTTTTCAAAGCTATATCTATGTATTTTGTTAAAGGGAGAGGAAGATTTATCATGTTTCCAAAATTTGTTGGGTCAGTATCTTTTAAAAGTAATTCTATCTTTTTTAAAAAATAAAAACCTAATGTAAATTCAGAACTTTGTTCTAACAAATAATTTTATAATAATTTTACCAAAATAAATAAATATAATTTCACCAAAATAAATAATTTTACCAAAATTGTGAAGGCAGTATAGTGTGCCTATGTACTATTTTATCTAGTTACTCATTTGATTTTTGGTCTCTGTTTGGATTTGAAAACTCTAAGGGATTTTAAAGAATATCCAGCCAAATTTCTACCTAGTGTCATAATGGCATTTCTCATTCCACAGTTTCTGGTTGGCCAGTTAGTAATTTCATCACGGTCATTACTCTAGCTATAATTCTTGAAACATATTCACAGATTCCTTGCTTCCTTTTCTTCCTTTTCTGCATTCACAGATTGGTGTAAAATATACCATTTGCTATCCAAATTTATGCAAAATTCATGATGTCAACAAGTGTTTGATAATCCTAGAACTCTGTGCCATACAGTGTGCCTTGCAATAATAGAGCCAACAGTATATTAAGACAAAATTTTTACCTCCACATGCTTTAAATTCTAGCACAGCCAGAGAGAAAAATTCCAGACAGATGATAAAGTTACTGTTAGGTAATACGAGTAAAATTAAATTTGTGGTGGGGTGTTTACTTAAGTGAGAAAGCAATGGCAGGACATTTAGGTAGACTTAATAATTCTGAGCTGCTTTAGGTAATTATTATGAAATTTTATGGAAACAGCTTCTGATTTATATTTTCAATCCAGCAATTATGACTTTATGAAAAATGAATGCCGGGTGCAAGATTAGAAGTAGAAAGAACTATTAGAAAGTAAATGCAACAATCTAACCTGGATTGAGGTTGTAGCACTGGAAGTTGAGTGAAAGATTATGTTGTGGTTATGTTATAAAAATATAGATCATTTGACTTACTTATGGTTCGGGTGGTGGGATAGGAAGGAAATTGAATTTTAAAAACTTAGCTTTTATCCTCTTTTGTTCTTATCTAGTGTTAATGAATTTAAAACATATCCCATTTATGTTATTTTTATACTCTCCTATGATTATTCTTAATATCCTCTAAAACCTTTCCAATTGGTCAAGATTCCTCTTTAAGAGGTCGGCAGGGAAGGTCTTCTTTCATCATATGGGTGCTCTCCATGTCTACAGTTCAGTTTAAGTTGCATTATCTTTGTGGTAGCAGTTGTCTTACTGTTGAACTAACATATACAGAGGTAGTTGTTTCTCTTAGAAGAAAACAAGTATGAGAAAACAAGTTTTCCTCATACTTCTGTGATTGATTTTGTGTTTTAATCTAACTACATGTATGTATTTATCTGTGCTCTATTTCACCTGCAGGGTTTTGTTTTTATACTTACAAGATCTGGAATCATTGAATAGTTATTTTATTTATTATTATTTTTTAAAAATCTACTCCCAACTTTAGTTTTTGATATTAGAACCACCTTTTGTTATAACTCTGATTGAAAATATTACCCAGAATCATTCAACCTCTGAAAATGTGTTAATGTCAACAACTGCAATTATTTTGCACCAGCCTAATAGTTTTACCAGCCAACAGTGCTACTTTTATATGTATGTGTGTATGCAATGTTCATGAATATTTGAGTGCTAACTGAATTTAAAGCACTGCATTGAGACTTGAAAGTTGATACATAGATAGTATGAGTTCTTACTGTATTTTTTCATTAGGGAGATAATCAAAAGAGACAATGGAGATAGAAAGGTTAAAGATAGCACTTGGGAATACATTGATTGAAAGTTGTAGATTTTATGATGTAATGTCTATAAAGCATGACATTTATCTCAAGTTTTGTTTTGTTTTGTTTTGTTTTTTGTTTTTGTCACAGTCTCACTCTGTCACCCAGGCTGGAGTGCAGTGGCACGATCTCGGCTCACTGCCAGTTCAGCCTCCCAGGTTCACACCATTCTCCTGCCTCAGCCTCCCGAGTAGCTGGCACTACAGGCGCCCGCCACCATGCCCAGCTAATTTTTTTAATATTTTTAGTAGAGACGGGGTTTCAATGTGTTAGCCAGGATGGTCTCAATCTCCTGACCTCATGATCTGCCCACCTCGGACTCCCAAAGTGCTGGGATTACAGGCATGAGCCACTGCACCCGGCCTTATCTCAATTATTGTAGCCTGCATCACATACCTAGAGACAAAGTATTTAAAAATATATCTTTCTAATATGAAAGCACTTCTTAATAATGATGACACATGACTCCACTTCAAGACAGTAACAACTTGA
This sequence comes from Papio anubis, assembly GCF_008728515.1. Classification (NCBI taxonomy): domain Eukaryota; kingdom Metazoa; phylum Chordata; class Mammalia; order Primates; family Cercopithecidae; genus Papio; species Papio anubis. Next base: position 2,331,519 of record NC_044997.1, read on the forward strand.
AGAAGTTGGATACCAATCTTAGAAAAAGCTGTTGGAAATGCAGAACTTCAGATTTAAAGCAGGAAACTAACTGAAGCATTCTGTGTACTAGTTTGTAATTGCCCTAAGAGAGAGAAAACATTATATATATAATATATATAATGTATATAACATTATATAATATATGTAACATTTATTTTATAAAATATATTTAAATATTTAAATTTTTATATATATTACTGTGATATAATCAGGAAAATAAAACACTGCAATATTGCTATGATAAAAATGTTTATTATATATAGTATGTAATTTTCATTTTGTATTATGAGATGTTACTAAATTTAACTTAAAGCTTAAAAAAAATTTAGTGGAAAGATATTTGTTCCTGCCCTTTATCTATGTTCATCAAAATAAAGATATCTACTCCAAAACGTGAAAGGAAATCCTCACTTTTTGCAATTCATCATTGATCGTTTCAGATATTTGAAATGTATTGTTTTGGTCTGTATATTCTTTAGATAGTTCTGTGACTCTTCGTTTTCATGAGACTTGTGTATTCATTATGTCTTACTATTAAAGCATTTCTTTCAACAGAATCCTTGAAAGGAATTAAGTGATAATGCTGCAGGTACTGGTTAGATTTTTCAGTGTAATTTAAAACGACTTTCTTTGTGTAGTTAAATGGCAGATGTGATCTGCTACAATAGTAAATAAGACTAGCTGTGACAAGCATAGTAAAAAGTAAAAACTTTAGAAGGAGGTTACCTAACCTTATTATCAGTTAACCACATTATTAATTTGGGTTATGCAACAATAGGTTAATTTGTTATTTGCCATTTAACGCACCATGATAAATATGAGACCACTTGAAAATCAATCAAAAACAATAGTAAGTAGCACATTTTCTTCTGAAAAGGTGAACTTTTAGGAAATCTTTAATTCAGGGGAATATGTCAGACAGGAATTAGAGTAGAAATCATTCTTTCTAGAATACATAGTTTTAAAAAATCCATCCTCAGTGATCCCTCAAAGAATTATGTATTGTAGAATTCATAAACACAAACTAGTAGTTAAAAAGTAAATTTCCTTACCCAGGTATGCACCTGGGTCATCCCAGCTACTCAGGAGGCTGAAAAGAGAGAATCACTTGAGCCCAGGAGGTATAGGTCAAAGCAGTGAGCCAAGTCACTGCACTCAGCCTCAATGACAGAGTGAAACTATGCCAATAAATAAATTAATTAATTAATTAATTAATTAATTAATTTTCTGAAATTTAAACAGTTCAATTCCAAAGAAATCAACGTAAGTTCATTTGTTACATATCCTTTGACTATCATTTAAAGCATTACTTATATTTCACTTTAAAATTTGCTGTCTTAAATGTACATATACTTTCATTCATTATGCTTCTTATGATGTAACAACTGTTATTTGTTTTTCTTTGACTTTGTAGATAGACTTGGGAGGTGTTCTATTTAATGTCACAGGAAAGTGTTAAAAGGAGAGCAGCCTAGAGCAGTGGTGAGAAATCTGAGCCCTGGAGTCTGATCTGCATATAGTCTTGGTTTCTTCACTTCTTTGTCTTGGTATCTCATGACCAGTTACTAAACTTCTATAATTCTTGCTTCCTTTTCTGCAAAAGTAACAAATAGTAACAATGTCTTAAATGATTTTTCAGGAATTATTTGGGCCTTAGAATAGAGAGTGGTCTAAATATGTTTTCAATGTGTGAACTACTAATGTTTCAATTGGCACTTATGCCACAATTTTTTCCAACTCAAAAAGTAAACTTTAATAATAGTAATTATTTTAACTGTGTTTAGGACTTTTTCATATTGATTTCAGATAATATGTTTCTCATTTATTGAGCACAAATTGTTCAGCCCTTTGCATATCATAATAGTTTTATATTGCTACTTTAACAAAATACTACAGATTTCCTGACCAGATTTATTAAAAAACATAAATTTATTATCTTAAAATTATAGGAAAAGATTCTAAGGAAGAAACTGTTGGCTTATGTTTTCTAGCTTCTTGAGAGTGTACATTCCTTGATTTACGGACAGTTTCTTTCTTTGAAACCTGCAAAGTCTGATCATGTCTTTCTCACATTGCATCATTCTGACATTAATTATTCTGTTTCCTTCTTTTATTTTTATGGCCCCTTGCCATTATATTGGACCCCACCAGATAATCCAGGATAATTTTATGTCAGATTTCAGAGTCAGCTAATGAGATACCTTAGATCTGCAAATTTAATATCCTTTGCCTTGCTGCATGACATAATCACAGATTATGGGAATTAAGATCTGGACATCCTTGTTAAGAAGGTGGATGTGGTTGTCATTCTGCTTACTGTATTTATGTTAACACTCATATTATCTTACTCTTCATAGATAAATAAATAATGATAAAATAGATATCATTATTTCCTTTTTATAGGTGAGGAAAATCAGACCCAAACAAACTAGTTTACTACAAAGTAATGGATACACAGACACTAGAACCATGTTGTTTGTATTTAAATCTCAGCTTCCTTTTTTGTATACCTGAGTTTCCTCACTTCCTAACATATTTATTTATGAATCTATAATGTGCATCAATTGTCCAGGAAAATAAAGCCCCTTATTGTTACACTTTTAAAATTGTTTTATTTTGATATATTTATTTCTAATCAATACTTTTCCTTATTCTAATATTACAAGTGTATTTTATTTCAAGTATATTTAATCCTATACTCTGAATAAAATCTAACTCTAAAACACCTCTTTTTAGAAGGCTTCATTTCTCTAGCCTGTTGTCCTTGCTATCCATAGTCATCATCATCTTAAGTGTCTTATCATTGTACAAATAGGTTATTGATTAGGTTAGAATACACTATGTACAGTATGTAGATTAGGGTTTTTGTTTCTTTGTTTTTGAGACAAGGTCTCACTGTCACCCAGGCTGGAGTGCACTGACATAATCTTGGTTCACCGCCATCTCCACCTTACAGGCTCAAGCAATCCTACTACCTTAGACTCCCAAGTAACTGGGACCACAGGTGCCTGCCACCACACTGGCTAATTTTTTGTGTTTCTGGTAAACGCAGGGTTTTACTGTGTTGCCGAGGTTGGTTTCAAACTCCTAAGCTCAGGGAATACCCTGACTTCCACCTCCCAAAGTGCTGGGGTTACAGGTGTGAGTTACCACACCCAGACTTGTACACTATGTAGAATAGAATGTACAATGTATTTCAAATAGAATTGTCAGGTTTATCAAATGTTTAGTGAAATTGTTGGTGGTTATTGTGATACCTTGGTTTTTGTCTCCTTAGATTAAAATAGTTTAAACAAGAGACACACAGCAAAAGAGGTGTGGCATAGAGTAATTCTTTGCAAAAGAAAAAGAGTGTCTTGAAATTAAGGTACAGAATAGAGAGAATACACCGAGAGAGACAGACAGAGAGAGAGAGAGAGAGAGAGAAGACATCCTGAGAGGGGATGGGCTGCTCGTAGGTATGAGATATCAAAGCCTGCCCTGTAGGAGACTCCCTGTATGGGAATCTTACATGATTATTCATAAGGAGGTCAGAAAGATGTTGCTAGTAAGCATGTTGTGGGTGGTCCTCTGGGTGCACTGTAGGTATTTGTTCATATGTCACATGTCTCATTAGCATCTTAAATCTCTACCCATGGGTGTGCTTTTTTGTATTAAAATGAGCAAAGGGTCATTTGAAGGTAGGTAAAATCTTCAAATGTACATAAAATCAAAATGTGCATGCTCTTTAGAGGGAGAAGTTCTACTGAAGATAGCTTAGGTTGAATAAGCTCAATGACAATGCAAATGCTAAAGCTTACTGTGTTGGCTATAAGATCACCCCTGTTGCAGTAGCTTCCCAAGAACACGGCCATTTCCTTAATTACCTATTCTGCCCCAAAACATTATTTAGGCTTTTCTTTCAATGCAGAAGCCACTTTTATTCCATGCCTTTTCATATATTCTTTTATCCAAACAACTAAAAGAAAGTCTTAAAAAATAAGATTGATTTGACTCTAGGAGGTGGCTGGCAAGATGGCTGAATAGGAACAGCTCTAGTTTGCAACTCCCAGTGAGATCAATGCAGAAGACAGGTGATTTCTGCCTTTCCCACTGAGGTACCCTGCTCATCTCATTGGGACTGGTTAGAAAGGGGGTGCAGCCCACAGAGGCCGAGCCAAAGCAGAGTGGGACATTGCCTCACCCAGGAAGGGGTCAGGGAACTCCCTCCCCAAGCCAAAGGAAGCTGTGAGGGGCTGTACCATGAGGAGTGGTGCAGTCAGCTCAGATACTATGCTTTCCTCACGGTCTTCACAATCTGCAGACCAGGAGGATTCCCTCAGGTGCCTACACCACCAGGGCCCTGGGTTTCAAGCACAAAACTGGGTGGCCATTTGGGCAGACACCAAGCTAGCTACAGTTTTTTTGTTTGTTTTGTTTTGTTTTGTTTTGTTTTTTCATGCCCCCAGTGGAGCCTGGAAGGGCCACCAAGACAGAACAGTTCAATCCCCTGAAAAGGGGGCTGAAGCCATGTAGTCAAGTGGTCTAGTTTAGTAGAGCCCACAGAGCCCAGCAAGCTGAGATCCACTGGCTTGAAATTCTTGCTGTCAGCACAGCAGTCTGAAGTCAACCTAGGACGCTCAAGCTTGGTGTAGGGAGGGGTCTCTGCCATTACTGGGGAGGGATGTCTGCCATTACTGAGGCTTGAGTAGGCAGTTTTCCCATCACAGTGTAAACAAAGCTTCTGGAAGTTCACAATGGGCAGAGCACACTGCAGCTCGACAAAGCCGCTATAGACTGCCTCTCTAGATTCCTCCTCTCTAGGCAGGACATCTCTGAAAAAAAGGCAGCAGCCCCAGTCAGGGGCTTATAGATAAAACTCCCATCTCCCTGGACACAGCACCTGGGGGAAGGGGCAGCTGTGGGCGCACACTTAAACAGTTCCCTACCAGTTGGCTCTGAAGACAGCAGCGGATCTCCCAGCACAGCGCTCAAGCTCTACTAAGAGAGAGAGTGCCTCCTCAAGTAGGTCCCTGAACCCCATGCCTGCTGACTAGGAGGCATCTCCCAGCAGGAGTTGACAGACACTTCATACAGTGGAGCTCCAGCTGGCATCTGGCAAGTGCCCCTCTGAGACAAAGCTTCCAGAGGAAGGAGCAAGCTGCAATCTTTGCTGTTCTGCAGCCTTCACTAGTGAAAACCAGGCAAACAGGATCTGGAGTGGACCTCCAGCAAACCTGCAACAGAGGGGACTATTAGAAGGAAAACTAACAAACAGAAAGGAACAGCATCAACATCAACAAAAAGGACGTCCAAACAGAAACCCCATCCGAAGGTGAACAACATCAAAGATCAAAATTAGGTAACAAAGATGAGGAAAAACCATCCCAAAAAGGCTGAAAATTCCAAAAACTAGAACACCTCTTCTCCTGCAAAGGATCACAGCTCCTCACCAGCAAGGGAACAAAACTGGACAGAGAATGAGTTTGACGAGTTGACAGAAGTAGGCTTCAGAAAGTGGGAAATAACAACCTCCTCTGAGTAAAGGTGCAGGTTCTCACCCAATGCAAGGAAGCTAAGAACCTTGAAAAAAGATTAGACGAATTGTTAACAAGAATAACCAGTTTAGAGAAGAACATAAATGACCTGATGGAGCTGGAAAAAACCGCACGGGAACTCATGAGGCATACACAAGTATCAATAGCCAAATCGATCAAGGGGAGGAAATCATGTCAGAGACTGAAGACAAGTTAATGAAATAAAGCGTGAAGCCGAGATTAGAGAAAAAAGAATGAAAAGGAATGAACAAAGTCTGCAAGAAGTATGAGACTATGTGAAAAGACCACACATACATTTGATTGAAAGTGATGGAGGAAGAATGAAACCAAGTTGTAAGACACTCCAGGATATTATGCAGGAGAACTTCCCCAAGCTAGCAAGACAGGCCAACATTCAAATTGAGGAAATACAAAGAACACCACAAAGATACTCTTCGAGAGAGCAACCCCAAGACACATAATCATCAGATTCACCAAGGTTGAAATGAAGGAAAAAATATTAAGGGCAGCCACAGAGAATGGTCAGATTACCCACAAAGGGAATCCCATCAGACTAACAGTGGATATCTCTGCAGAAACCCCAAAGAGAGTGGGGGCCAATATTCAACATTCTTAAAGAAAATAATTTTCACAGAATTTCATATCCAGCCAAACTAAGATTCATAAGTGAAGGAGGGAAAAAAAAATTCTTTACAAACAAACAAATGCTGAGAAACTTTGTTACTACGAGGCCTGCCTCACAAGAACTCTTGAACGAAGCACTAAATATGGAAAGGAACAACTGGAACCAACTATGCGAAAACTACCAAATTCTATGGAGACCGTCAACACTATGAAGAAACTGCATCAACTAACGGGCAGAATAATCGGCTAGCATTATAATGACAGGATCAAATTCACACATAACAATATTAACCTTAAGTGTTAATAGGCTAAATGTTCCAGTTAAAAAGACACATACTGGCAAGTTGGATAGATAGTCAAGACCTATCAGTGTGTTGTATTCACGAGACCCATCTCACGTGCAGAGACATAGGCACAAAAAAAAAAAAAGATGGAGGAAGATTTAGCAAGCAAGTGGAAAGCAAATAAAAGGAGGGGTTGCAATCCTAGTCTCTGATAAAACAGACTTTAAACCAACAAAGATGGAAAGAGACAAAGAAGGGCATTACATAATGGTAAAGGGATCAATGCAACCAGAAGAGCTAACTGTCCTAAATATATATATGCAGCCAATACAGGAGCACTCAGATTTATAAAGCAAGTTCTTAGAGACCTGCAAAGAGACTTAGATTCCCACACACTAATAGTGACAATAATAGTGGGAGACCTTAACACCCCACTGTCAATATTAGATCAACAAGACAGAAAATTAACAAGGATATTCAGGACTTTGAACTCAGCTCTGGACCAAGCAGACCTAACAGACATCTACAACTCTCCACCCCAGATCAACAGGATATACATTCTTCTCAGCACCACATTGCACCTACTTTGAAACTGACCACATAATTGGAAGTAAAACACACCTCAGAAAATGCAAAAGAACGGAAATCTTAACAGGCTCTCAAACCACAGTACAATCAAATTAGAACTCAGGATTAAGAAACTCACTCAAAACACCATAAATACATGGAAACTAAACAACCTGCTCCTGAATGACTACTGGGTAAATAAAGAAATTAAGGAAAAAATAAAGAAGTTCTTTGAAACCAATGAGAGCAAAGATACAACATACCAGAATCTCTGGGACACAGCTAAAGTATTGTATAGAGGGAAATTTTTAGCACTGAATACCCACAGGAGAAAGCAGGAAAGACCTAACGTCGACACACTAACATCACAATTAAAAGAACTAGAGAAGCAAGAGCAAACAAATTCAAAAACCAGCAGAAGACAAGAAGTAACTAAGATCACAGCAGGACAGAAGAAGATAGAAACACAAAAAAACCCTTTAAAAAATTCATGAATCCAGGAGCTGATTTTTTGAAAAGATCCATAAAATAGACCACTATCCAGACTAATAAAGAAAAGAGAAAAGAATCACATACACACAATAAAAAGTGATAAAGAGGAGCGCACCACTGATCCCACAGAAATGCAAATCATAATCAGAGAATCCTATAAACACCTCTATGCAAATAAACTAGAAAATCTAAAAGAAATAAATAAATTCCTAGACACATACACTCTCGCAAGACTAAACCAGGAAGAACTTGAATCCCTGAATAGACCAATAACAAGTTCTGAAATTGAGGCATTAATTAATACCCTATCAACCAAAAAAAACTCAGTACCAGACAGATTTCACAGCCAAATTCTATCAGAGGTACAAAGAGGAGCTGGTACCATTCCTTCTGAAACTATTCCAAACAACAGAAAAAGAGGAACACCTCCCTAACTCATTTGATGAGACCAGCATCATTTCGATACCAAAACCTGACAAAAGACACAAAAAATAAATAAAATTTCATACCAATGTCGCTGATGAACATCAAGGCAAAAATCCCTCAATAAACTACTGGCAAACTGAATCAAGCAGCCCATCAAAAAACTTATCCACTGCGATCAAATCAGCTTCATTTCTGGGATGCAAGGCTGGTTCACCATACACTGTCCCATGCGGCGGGATCGTCAATGTGGACCCTAGAAGAGGGAGTGGGAACTTGGAGGGACAAGAGACACAAGAAATGGAGACAAGACAGTATCCTGATCAAGTCTCGCTTATTGGTGGCAGCGTAATGCCTTAGATAGACCAGCAGGGGCGGAGGTTGGGCCAGGGCGATGATGATGGCCCTGCGGTGGGCGTGGCCAGGTAGGTTTTGGTTTCTTAGGTCGGACGTCATGTTGTGCCTGCACCCTCCGTTGGTAATTTTCCCGAGCGCGGGATGGCGCCTGTGCTGTAAGTTGATCATTTTCCCAGGCACGGGAAGATGGGTGGTGAAGAACCCGGAAGAGCGCCATTTTGTACTGGCGTATGAGACAGCAGAACAGGGAAGAAAGTAAATCTAGGGAGGAGGCATAAAGTGGAAATGTATAGAGCTCAGGCATCAGTCGTCAGTTATTATCACTATGGCCGGGCCACGCGGCTCCGGACAATACACAAATCAATAAACGTAATCCATCACATAAATGGAACCAATGAAAAAAACACATGATTATCTCCATAGATGCAGAAAAAGCCTTCAGCAAAATTCAGCACCCCTTCACAAATCTCAGTAAATGAGGTATTGATGGAACGTATCTCAAAATAATTGAGCTATTTATGACACACCCACAGCCAATATCATACTGGATGAGCAAAAACTGGAAGCATTCCCTTTGAAAACCAGCACAAGACACAGATGCCCTCTCTCACCACTCCTATTCAACATAGTATTGGAAGTTCTGGTCAAGGTGATCTGAGAAGAAAAAAAATAAACTGTATTCAAATAGGAGGAGAGGAAGTCAAATTGTCTCTGTTTGCAGATGACATGATTGTACATTTCGAAAACCCCATCATCTCCGCCCCAAATTCCTAAAGCTGATAAGCAACTTCAGTAAAGTTTCAGGAAACAAAAGTCAATTTTGTTTCAAAAAACAAAATTCACAGGCCTTCCTGTACACCAATAATAGAGATCCACATCATGAGTGAACTCCCATTCACAATTGCTGCAAAGAGAATTAAATAGGAATCCAACTTACAAGGGATGTGAAGGACCTCTTCAAATAGAAGTACAAAACCACTGCTCAAGGGAATAAGAGAGAACACAAACAAATGGAAAAACATTCCATGCTCATGGATAGGAAGAATCAGTATTGTTATTGCCATACTGCTCAAATTAATTTATAGCTTCAGTGCTATCCCCATCAAGCTACCATTGACTTTCTTCACAGAATTAGAATAACCTACTTGTAATTTCATGTGGAACCAAAAAATAGCTCGCATAGCCAAGGGAATCCTAAGCCAAAGGAAAAAAGCTGGAGGCATCACACTACCTGACTTCAATCTATACTACAAGACTACAGTAACCAAAACAGCATGTTACTGGTACCAAAACAGATACATAGACCAATGAACAGAACAGAGGCCTCAGAAATAATGCCTAACATCTACAACCATCTGGTCTTGACAAACCTGACAAAAACTAACAATGGGGGAAGCATGCCCTATTTAATAAATGGTGTTTGGAAAACCAGCCTATATGCAGAAAACTGAAACTCAACACCTTTTTTACACCTTATACAAAATTAACTCAAGATGGATTAAAGACTTAAACGTAAGACCTAAAACCATAAAAATCATAGAAGAAAACCTAGGCAATATCATTCAGGATGTAGGCCTGGGCAAAGGCTTTATGACTATAACACCAAAAGCAATGACAACAAAAGCCAAAATTAACAAATGGGATCTAATTAAACTAAAGAACTTTTCTGCATAGCAAAATGAACAGGCATCCCACAGAATGGGTAAAAATTTTTGCAATCTATCCATCTGACAAAGGGCTAATATCCAGAATCTACAAGGAACTTTACAAATTTACGAGAAAAACAACCCCAGCAAAAAGTGGGCTAAGAATATGAACAGATACTTTTCAAAAGAACATATGTATGCAACCTACAAACATGAAAAAAAGCTTATCATCACTGATAATTACAGAAATGCAAATCAATACCACAGTGAGATACCATCTCACACCACATAGAATGGTGATCATTAAAAAGTCAGAAAACAACAGATGCTCACGAGTAGGGTGGAGAAATAGGAATGTTTTTATACTGTTGGCAGGAGTGTAAATTAGTTCAGCAATTGTGGAAGACAGTGTGGTGCTGCCTCAAGGATCTAGAACCAGAAATACCATTTGACCCAACAATTCCATTACTGGGTACATACCCAAAGGATTATAAATTATTCTACTATAAAAACACATGCACACGTATTTATTGCAGCACTGTTCACAATAGCAAAGACTTGGAACCAACCCAGATGCCCATCAGTAATAGTCTGGATAAAGAAAATGTGGCACATACACACCATGGAATACTGTGCAGCCAAAAAAAAAGGATGAGTTCATGTCCTTTGCAGGTACGTGGAGGAAGCTGGGAACCATCATTCTCGGCAAACCAGCACAGGAACAGAAAACCAAACACTGCATGTTCTCACTCCTAAATGGAGGTTGAATATTGAGATCACATGGATACAGGGAGGGGAACATCGCATACCAGGGCCTGTCAGAAGTCAGAGATTAGGGGAGGAATAGCATTAGGATAAATACCTAATGTGAATGACGGGTTGATGTGTGCAGCAAACCACCATGGCACATATGTACCTATGTTAACAAGCCTGCATTTTCTGCACATGTATCCCAGAGCTTAAAATATAAAAAGTAAATAAATAAATAAGATTGATTTTCAAAAGTCTAGGAGTTTACTGCTTCTGTGGTTCCTAAAGTTGTTTTTTATCCTATTCCTAATACAGTTGTTCAGTAGAAGCTTTATCAGCTTCTATTTTTTTCCCACTTCAGAGCAAAGTATGGTAAAATATATAAACTTAAAGTAATTTTGTCTCAATCCTGTTGCCTTTTAGAAGTCTCAGTATTCCTGGTGTTTTATGACTTAACAGAAGGCCACAACATGCCTGTTCATTTCCCTTCTTTTATATTTTTTAAATCGAATTTTAATTGTTGTAGCGTAAATCTATTCAAATTGAGCAAAATGAAGAAATGTCAACACTGCATTTCTGTGGCTGTGTATAGGCCATTCAGAAAATTCGAAAGTTCTCTTCAGATGAAATCTGTATCAAGGATTAGCCAAGGCCAACAGTTTATATTAAAACAAGTCTTGAAATTTATGTTGTATCTTTTAAATATTCTTTACCTTAATACTGTTACTTTCTATGTATTCTTCCCTGCCCTTTAATTGAATTAGATTCTCATTTATGTGGTCTCCATAAAAGCCTCTACCTCTCAAAATTATTGTTGTTCTTTATTCATTTCCTACTGCTGCCTTCTGAAGTGGTAAGGAATAAAAATTTATTTGAAGGAGAATACATGAGAACATGGAGCAACCACAGTTCAGTTATTCAGTATTGTTAATATAACGGCAGTTAGCTTTTAAGATTTCACTGTTGAGGCATATAATTCTCTACCATCATTCGAGTCTGCTTGTGGAATGGCTGTTGTAATATATAATAACAATATTATTATTTTTATATTAATAATATTCAACTGTTTGTTTCTGTAGTGTCTATAGAAATACTATTCATTCTTAGTGTTTACTTCTAGCAACCAAGCATTATTTTCTAGTGTTTTGCCTCGTTTTTATATGAAATTTCAAAACTAAGTATAAAGTAATAAAAACTGATACAATTGTCAAAATAATGAGAATTATTGGAAATGAAAGTTTATCTGCTGAGGAACAAGTAGAACCAAACTGACTGCACAGAACTATGCTTCATTATACATTCATATACAGGTGTGGCGGCTCACGCCTGTAATCCAAGCACCTTGGGAGACCAAAGCAGATGTTTGAGACCAGCCTGGCCAACATAGTGAAACCACGTCTCCACTAAAGATACAAAAATTCACCGGGCGTGGTGATGGGCACTTGTAATCTCAACTACTTGGGAGGCTGAGGCAGGAGAGTTGCTTGAACCCAGGAGGCAGAGGTTGCAGTGAGCCAAGATCACGCCATTGCACTCCAGCCTGGGTAACAAGAGCTAAACTCCGTCTCAAAAAAAAGAAAAAACTAACCCTCATTGTCTGGGGGAACATAATGGTTTTTTTAGCCCCATGGATTTTATCTTCATGAATGACAATTGCACAGGGTGGTGGGATGAGTGGGTAAAAAAATTGACAAATGGTGAGCAGAAGAGAGTATGGAAGACATAGTTAGAGTGAGCTTGCTTATGTAGGAAATTGGATCCCTAATCAGATAGCCTTATAACATCATGCAAACTTTCCCTTTTTGACCCCCACATTTCCCAGTTAGTAAAATGGGTATGCATGCTTCTTGCACTGAGCTGTTAGGAGAATTATGTGGCATATCTAATGTACCAATTCCATGTCTTGTGTCTGGTACTAAGCCTTCATGATTGCTACCTCTTTGTGGCACTTTATTTTCTCATTTGGAAACATGGTTGAATTTGCAAAAAACACAATTTCATAAAATTTGAAGCTTATTTTCCTGTGAAATATGACATGTTTTGAAGCACTGTTTTGAAAACATATGCAGTAATATCCCTGTACCCAGAAGTGAAATCATGTAGGAGAAGGATGAGAGGAAGACATCAGTAGATGCTACAGATCCAGTGTGGTTTATATTCTTACTTTTTGACATGAACTGAATTTTTTACTTGTCTCCCCTGGCACCTCTTTCAGACATACAAAAACTCACAATAAGGCTCTGGTGAAATTCAAATATAGACAAAAATATGGCTTTGTTTCTAAATAGGCATAATTGCTAACAGCAAACCGAAAATTATGTATTTTATATTATACTTAAGGAATTTGTCAGGCCATGTTAGGCTTATGTTGCTGTACTTGTCTTATGTTTTTAAATGTTTCCATATTTTGTATATAATATCCCTAATGAGTTTGCCCCAGGGTTACTTATAGGAATTTTGATTTAAAAAGTAAAGAAAAGAAACATAACTAGTACCTGGCAAGCAACAAATGGCAAGAAAATATAAATTAAGGAAATTAAATCTGCCATTAATGTATATCATAAAATTGTATGTAAATTTAAATTTATGTAAAGCTTAATGTATATTGTAAAATTTAACTGTTGTTATTTAGTCCCACAACAGTTTACAAAACCAAAATAGATAAAGCGTCATGCCCATGATGGTTACACTCATGGGAAAGAAAGATAATAAACAGATGTGGAAAATAATTTTACGTACTGATAATATGATTGTTTTCCCTCTAAATACTTGGTTCGTAATCCCTATAATGATAGTTTCAAGTCAATATCTGTAGTGTAATAGAGCAGCCAAGCTCCAAATTAGCGCAAACCCTCCTGATTCCAGGAGGTTGTATGTTTACAAATGGTGTTAATGGCATTTTTATTAAACTCATATCATGCTTTTTAAGGTAAGTTTAGAGTTGAAATGTACCTGAGAGTATCACCTATGCCACCTCTGCTTTGAAAAACTTAGATTTGCAGGAACTTTAGCAGACAGTTTTGAGCAGTGACAGCAAATTACAGGAAAATCAGCAGTATTTGTAATTATATACAATATATTGTTATCCTCACAAGTATGTGTAGGAAAACTATAAATTATAAGAAAAGTTAGTGTGAATAATAATGAAGGATTCTACTATACGATTTTCAAATTAAAATTCAGCAAGTAATACTCTTTTGTTTTTCCTTTGTTCTTATATTGGAACTAACTTTGTATCTCATAGTGACCATATTCATAGATAATTATCTGCTGTGGTGTCAAAGTTTTAAAATCTATTATATAAATACACTGCTTGTGAGGGTATAGGCAGCTTTCTTGCCTTTCTGTAATCATAAAAATTCCAACCTGTAATTCAGAACTTTTATTTCAAAGTTGAAGAAATTGACTCTTACAAAAGTTATTTTACTTGTCCAAATTACAGCCCAAATAAAGAATATACCTTTAATTAGGGATGAGTTTATTGTAGATTATGATCCTTGCATTTTTATAATCAAATGTCAGTTATTCTCAATTTTAAATATTTTAATATTGTCATCGTCCAGTGTGCACATTTGCAAATTTGAGGAAAAGAAAAATTACCATGTGAATAGACTTAAGAACCCAGATTCTCAAAGTTGTTTCTAATTGGTATACCTTTTATGTAACAATAGTCAGTATTTAGTTACTCTCACAAATAATTTTTTCCCACAATAGGTATTGTCTTTTGAAAATTCTGAAGCAATGTCAGACATTGAGAGAAGCTCTTGTTGCAGCAGGAAAAGAGGTTATATGGCATGGGCGAACAAATGATGAACCAGCTCATTACTGTAGCATTTGTGAGGTGAGTAACTGTTTTTACTGATAGTTGTTTTGTTTTGGATTCTCTAGGTTTTGAATGTTGTTGCTTTATTTTAAATTTACCTATACTTTGATATTATGCTTTTGATTGAAATTGACTATTAAAAGTATTAGGCTAAGTTCTCATCTGATATTTCACTAACTAGATATATTAGAAGTATCTCCTACAGAAGAATTTATTTAGTAAATCCTTATCCAAATGTTAATCATCTCAGCTTTAAACTAGGAACAGTCCATAACAAACACACAGATGCCTACAAACAGGATTTAATTCAATATTCAGGCAGGTCAGGATGAAGTCCTTTCTGGTTCATTTTATAAGACATTATTGATTTTTCTCTTGTGGCTAAGGTTTACAAGATGTACAGAATAAGCATGTGTTGCTTGCCCTGGAGAAGTTTACATTCTACTTGCAGAGACAAACTATAAATAATACATTGTAATATACATCTAACTGATGAATATGAGAGTGGATATATGTACAAACTATTACAGAAACACTGAGGAAAATGATTTGTCTGCTGTTTTTCTCCTCTCAAGCACACAGACTTAACATTTGAGTTATTGAAGAATGTTCTGATTGCAGCAGAGAAAAATAGCAATAATTGGAGATTTATAGAACATCATTAGGCTTTAGGAGCATTGTATGGATGGGAAAAGGAGTAGTGTATTCAATAAAGGTAATTAATTATTTCAATGTGGCTGGAAAGTAGATGGCAAATTCTTAAAGTCCATCAGAGTAGGCTGTGTGTGTAGTTTGCAGATCATCTTGATGCATTTTAAGTAATTCGATATATATGCTGACATAAATGAAGCTTTTAAATTTCTGAGCCGAGGACTATGTTATATGTTTCAGAAAAAAAGGTGGCTGATAATTGGATAGAGTGGAGATAGAAAGTAAACAAGTCAGTGTGGACACTATTAGAATGGTCTTAGGAGGTGTTAATGAAAGTCGTAGACTAGAACATAACCTTAAGAAAGTGAAAAAAAAAAGGGAGACATTCAAAAGTGTTTATTACGTTGTAAAATTACCAGAACAGTTGATCCAATGTGGGAATTACAGTAAGTAGAAGAACCCTACATTTGCAGCTCAGGTCGCTAGAGTACTGTTATTCCTGTTGATGGTAATAGAGAACTTCATGAACTGGAATTTTAACACTGTTTAAAGATGACTTAAGGTAGAGGATTTGGCTTTTTTAACTGAAGAAATCAAGCAGAAGTCTGAGGATGCTTGATTAAGAAATTAAAAGTCTAATCTAAACCTTTAAGTTTGTAATTCTGAGATAAATTGATTAAATTCATTGGCAATTTTTAAATTGTATAAACTCACCAAAGTATATTATTATGAGCTCAAGTGGATTCTAGTTAGGTGTTTTACTTCATAAAAGTGAATGTATTTTTCTAGAATTTGAAAAAAACTATTATATTCCTCAATGTTATCCATTATTCTGGCTGAGCCTTTGCAACTCATCAGTCTTTGTCTATAAGATGTGCATTTTGTCTCTTGTTACATTAATGTTCATGAATACACTTTTGTTTTTACTTTTTTTTAATATGAGGCTTAAAACACACACTTTTTGTTATTCACCTATCAGTTTCGTTATCTTGAAAAATATCAGATTATGTGCATATTCCAAGTTTTTTTATTGTAGTTCTAGCCTTGGTGAAAATCAACCACAGTGATGTGCCCTAGACATCAAAAATGAATGACTGTGGAGCTCAGTCATTCGGGGAACACAATCCTGCAGACATAGAACACTATGAGTACTCTCACAGAAAAGTGAAAAGCAAATAATGATCACTTTTATCTGATGGTGCACTGGTATTTTGGTAAAATAAAAATACACTGACTTTTATCAAAACTTGAATTACACTTTAGTGAATGGTCATAATGAGTATTTAATTTTTTTAAAGACAATCTCTAAGTATCTAACGTTTTCCTTTTCTCTGGAAGTGCTGCAAAAGAAACCTGGTGTCTCAAACTCACAGCCATAGTCTTGTTTTGTCTTTTTAAGTACTTGGATTTAACCAAAAATCATTGTCCAGTTCCATGTGAAGTAGAATCCTTATGGATAAAGGGCTAAAATAATTTCGGATATCACTGTCCAGTACTGTTTATTTGTTTATTTATTTAATATAGGTGGAGGTTTTTAATCTGCTTTTTGTCACTAATGAAAGCAATACCCAAAAAACCTACATAGTACATTGCCAAGATTGTGCACGAAAAACAAGCAGAAGTTTGGAAAGTTTTGTGGTGCTCGAACAGTACAAAATGGAGGACCTAATCCAAGTTTATGATCAGTTTACACTAGTAAGTGATCAACACGTGAGTACGCTTAGTTAGGTGGGTATAAAACAATGATCTTTGACTTTGCTAACTGATAAATACGTGTTAAGAAGAAACTTAAATTTTCCATTAGTGCACTACGTACTGTGTAAGGAAAAATGTTAGTAGCCTTCCTTATATTTCATGTTAATTTTTCTATATGAAACTGATGTTTATTACCATTTTTGCTTCTCAGTAAGAATGCCCACAAAGAATAGTTACGCTAATTACATTTGTAAATCTCTGTATGTTTTAAAATATTTTGTAGTTGTTATGCTGCTTACATAGCTTATAAAACCTTTGTATATACATGTAGGTTACTTAATTCTTCTATAGTAATTATCTGAAAGAAATGTGTGGGTTTTTTTCATGTACTTTGTGGTTTTAAAGATTCCCAGAAGAGGCCGGGCGCGGTGGCTCAAGCCTGTAATCCCAGCACTTTGGGAGGCCGAGACGGGCGGATCACGAGGTCAGGAGATCGAGACCATCCTGGCTAACACGGTGAAACCCCGTCTCTACTAAAAAATACAAAAAACTAGCTGGGCGAGGTGGCGGGCGCCTGTAGTCCCAGCTACTCGGGAGGCTGAGGCAGGAGAATGGCGTAAACCCAGGAGGCGGAGCTTGCAGTGAGCTGAGATCGCGCCACTGCACTCCAGCCTGGGCGGCAGAGCGAGACTCTGTCTCAAAAAAAAAAAAAAAAAAAAAAAAAAAAAGATTCCCAGAAGAGTTAGCCTGATAGCACTACTTGATGGAGCTTGCTTGACTAGATTATGTGACATGTAAGACTCATGAAAAATATGTTAAATGTCATCTAGCTGTGGCATTTTCATAAGCCAGTTGCTAGCGAAATTTTAATTAACTTTAAAATTATTTTTCCACACAACTTTTGTTTTGGCGATCTAAAAACTGGTTAACTTTAACAGTATTCCAAAGGTTGTTCCGCTAAATGATGAAAATGGAGGTAATAAGCGGCACTCTTAAAGAACTGGTTCTGGCCGGTAGCGGTGGCTCGAGCGCCATAAATCCAGCACTTTGGGAGGCAGGCAGGCTGGATCCGCGGAGTCAGGAGAATCGAGACCATCCTGACTAACAGGTGAAACCCCGTCTCTATTAAAATACAAAAACTAACTGCCCGAGGCCAGTGGCGGTATGCAGAATGCTTCTTTCGGGAGGCTGAGGCGGAAGAATGGCGTGAACCGGGAGGCAGGCTTACGTGAGCTGAGATCCGGCCACTGCACTCCAGCCTGGAAGCGACAGAAGCCGAGACTCTAAGATCTCAAAAAAAAAAAAAGAACTTGGTTCCTATGGATAAAATAAGAGCATCTCGACTGGGCACAGTGGCTCACGCCTGTAATCCCAGCACTTTGGGAGTCCAAGGTGGGCAGATCACCTGAGGTCAGGAGTTCAAGACCAGCCTGACCCACATGGAAATACCCCGTCTCTACTAAAAATACAAAATTGGCCGTGCATGGTGGTGGATGCATATAATCCCAGCTACTTGGAGGCTGAGGCAGGAGAATTGCTTTAACCCAAGAGGCAGGGGTTGCAGTGAGCCGAGATCGTGCCATTGCACTCCAGTCTGGGCAACAAGAGCGAAACTCTGTCTCAAAAAGAAAACAAAGAAAAGAGCATCTCTCTTAGGAAACTGTTGAGATTTCGTGTGTCTTGTAAACTCACTTCATAAAAAGGCTTTTTTTTTTTTTAATTTTTTTTTTTTTAACTAGCCAAGCCTTCAGATTTATTTTAATCATCTCAAACATATTTCACAATTTTTGACAAACATAAAGGTTTACATTTCAGATGAGTCAGACAGTTTGACAGCACCAGAGCCTTAATTTCTTTAGCTGAATGGAAGGAAAGGAGACAGAGAAATATGGTAGTAGGTAAACCTAGAGCATTGTCAAGTTTTATATTACTGGAAACCTCATCTGAATCTGAGGTTAGTAAATACAACCTGTATAAGTCTGTTTTCATGCTGCTGGGCAATTTACAAAAGAAAGAGGTTTAATTGGACTTACAGTTCCACATGGCTTTTATTATTGTCGTGAGCTAGCAAACACTATTAAAGATTTGTATAACAAAATCTTAACTTTTATTTCTAGGCTCTTTCATTATCATCCTCATCTTGATATTGTTCCATGAATATTAAATGAGATAATTTCTGCTCTTCAGGAAATTTCTGCACCACTGGGTCTGTAGCTGTTTCATAAAACTGTTGACTAAAAGCTATGTCTATGCAACCTTCCAAGAATAGTATGTCAAGCAACTGGACACAGAGTGCTGCCTCTACTTCAGGACTTAACATGCTGACTCAGCTGTACTTCAGAAAAATAATATTAATCATATGTTTTGTGTACATATGACAAAACTGTCAAAGTGACACAGAATACTGACTTGAAGATAGCCTTTTTCATGTCTCTGTATTTCTGGGCTGATGAATTAATATTCATTTGTATTTAACCTTGCAGAATTTTCCTTAGTTAAAAACACTTTCCTAGCTGGTCATTTCTTCATAAGATAGCAAATCTAAATGTCTTCTTGATCAGCTTTTTAAAAAATATGAACTGTTACCTGAGGAAGTTTTTTACTGCTTTATGTTTTTGTGTGTTTTGAGGCCATGATGATAACATTTGTGGTTCCAAAATAATTTTTTTAAATATTAATAGCCCATATACAAAGATAATGGATTGCACATAGACAAAGAAATAAACTTCAGATTTGTGATTTTTGTTTCTAGTCTTGATACAGATTTACACTATTTATAAATACATATTTATTGCTTGAAAATATTTGTGAATGGAATGTTGTTTTTTCCCAGATTTAACTGCCATTACATACTAAGGAGTTCTGTAATTTTAAACACTACTCCTATTACATTTTATATGTGTAAATAAAACTGCTTAGTATTATACAGAAATTTTTATTAAAATTGTAAATGTTTAAAGGGTTTTCCAATGTTTGAGTTTAAAGAAGACTTTCTGAAAAAATATACTTTTTGTTCATTTTCAAACCTAACGATTATATGTATTTTATATGTGTGTGTGTGTACACACGTATACTATATACAGAAACCTCAATATATAATTGTATAGATTTAAAAAGTTAATTTTTTACATCTATGATCGTTTTTGAGGTGCCTATTATAAAGTATTACTCACAGAATTATGCTATTTTTAAAGTAAATGTCTTTTAGTGTGATTTATTAAGTTGTAGTCACCGTAGTGATAGCCCGTAAATAATTGCTGGCAAATGTATTTTATAATAGTAGAAAACATATAGTGAGTGAAGTAAAGATTTTAAAGTAAACATTATATAGATTTGATAAATCTTGTTTATAATTAAGAGTTTCTTATGGAAAAGATTCAGAATGATGACCTCTTGTTTTAGAGAACAACTAAGTGACTTATTTTTTTAAAGCTAGATGACTTTGAAATGCTATACTGTCCTGCTTGTACAACATGATTTGGGGTGAAGGGAAAGAAAGCATTAAAAAATCTATATCGCTAGTAAATTGTAATAAGTTTGATTAAAACTTTTATTTCATATGAAAAACTTGCTAATTTAATATTACCTCACTTGATAATAATACTTGTCTTTTCTACCTCTCCTTTCTGAAGCATTTTTATTTTATCACATTCTTCTTTGTAACAGCTTTCCAGAGAGCTTTAGTGAAGAATCATAGAATGCTTTAATAGAAATTATTTAAATGTCAAAAGGGAATTTATAATCTTACCTGGTGAAATGTCTTAATCATTGCATTAATGTAGTACTTTCCTCAGACAAGTTTGGTATATTTTGGCTTCCTAAAAATGGTTGTTAGAAAACTCATGAAGATATTTTATTAAGTTAGGTAATGGAAGTCTATTAGCAGTAATCATCACATATCTAATTTCAGGGGGGAAAAAATGCAGTTTGTAATTAAGGAAGAAAAATAGTAAGTACTTCTAGATGTTTTAAATGCTGATATTTGTGTAATTTTCTTGTAAATAATCTTATTCAGAAATCATTGAGATTGAAATTCAGGACTTCCCCCCACCACCACCGCCAAACAAAAACTACAAATCAACCATCAGGAAACATCTAGAATACCATAGCTATACCTGAACTTTTCTTAATCAGTTGTTTTGTGTTACTAACATAACTTAACTCTCTTTAAGATGATTTATGGCCAGGATTACTGTATGTTGAATTTACAGAATTGACCTAGTCATGAAAATGACTTTACCTGTTTATCTTTTACACTTTTTGTTGTTGTTGTTTGTTTTTGTTTTTGTTTTTTGAGATGGAGTCTCACTCTGTCACCCAGGCTGGAGTGCAGTGGAGTGATCTTGACTCACTGCAACCTCTGGCTCCTGGGTTCAAGCTCTTCTGTCGCAGCCTCCCAAGTAGCTGGGACAACAGGTGTGCACCACCACACCCAGCTATTTTTTTTGTATTTTTAGTAGAAATGAGGTTTCATGACATTGGCCAGGCTGGTCTCGAACTCCTGACCTCATGATCCACCTTTCTCAGCCTCCCCAAGTGCTGACATTACAGACGTGAGGCACTGCACCCTTTTACATGTTTCCTAACGCATAATTGGATTATCCATTGAGAGTAATACTTTCCAGAAGCTTACACTCTTTAAATAGGCAGAAAATCAAAATTGAAAATCAAATATATCACTAGTGTGGCATTTATCTAGATAAATGAAGTTCTGTTATCTACTTTAATCAATTTATCACCTTTGTAAGTTGCATTTTGGGGATCTTTAAAAAAAGATTCTTTTTTGTTGTCCTTTGTACTGCTGGACATGTGAAGCGGCTCAAGCTGACCTTACCTATGTGCCTTTCAATAAAAGAAATTCATAGCGCACATGTTGTTTAGAGAATAATCCAGTAGTTGCATAAAACGATACTTTTCCCAAAAGAAACAAGAACTATGGGGAAAACAGCCATATTCTCTTTCTCAGCAAGTAAATATGAAGTTTTCTTAGATTGATTTGCATTTCTGCCATGTATATATAATGTGGCTTGCTTAACCTGGTTGTTACCAGAAATCTCAGCTTCTGATTTTTTTGTTTGATTGTTTGTTTGTTTGTTTGTTTGTTTGTTTGTTTGTTTGAAATAGAGTTTTACTCTTGTTGCCTAGGCTGGAGTGCAGTGGTGCAGTCTTGGCTCACTACAACCACCGCCTCCTGGGTTCAAGCGATTCTTTTGCCTCAGCCTCCCAAGTAACTGGGATTACAGGCCACCCCATCAGGCTAATTTTTTGTATTTTTAGTAGAGAACGGGTTTTGCCATGTTGGGCAGGCTGGTCTCAAACTCCTGACCTCAGGTCTACCCATATCAACTTCCCAAAGTGCTGGGATTATAGGTGTGAGCCACTGCAGCTGGCATGCTTCTGCATTTTAACGTAAACCTTATCAGCTTTTCTGAAGTAATACATTACAAACTAGGATGTTTAAAATACTAGTATAAATCAACTTAGGTTTATGATTACATAATTTCAGTGTAAAGAACCTATTCCTCCTAAATATTTGAGCCTTTTTGTTAGCCATTAAGTTACTGTGACATATTTTTATTTAAAACATTCTAATTAGCTTCTCCTAAAAGACAAATATGGATAAGATGTGAACTTGTCCTCTGCACTCCATATCCACAAGGCTTTTACTATCTAATATTGGAACATACATGGAAAAAATAACAAAAAGGGTACTATTACAGTTTGCATTCAAGAGTCATCCGGGCACTGTGGCTCACGCCTGTAACCCCAGCATTTTGGGAGGTTGAGGCAGACAGATCATCTGTGGTCAGGAATTCGAGACCAGCCTGGCCGACATAGCAAAATCTTTTCTCATAAAAGTACAAAAATTAGCCAGGCATGGTAGCTCTTGCCTGTAGTCCCAGCTACCTGGGAGACTGAGGCAGAAAAATCACTTGAACCTGCAAGGCGGAGGTTGCAGTGAGCTGAGACCGCACCAGTGCACTCCAGCCTGGGTGACAGAGCGAGACTCCATCTCAAAAAAAAAAAAAAAAAAAGCATTAAGTCATCTACATTCACACTTCATAACATGAATGTTTGGGGACCTCAAGTTCTTTCTCATAACTAAGGTATTGGGTGAGTAAACAAGATAACTGGAGAAGAGACCTGATGATGTAAAACTCCTCAGTCTTGTTAAGACTTTCTGACTGTTCTTGTAGTTAGTAACAGAGCTATTGAGTGGTTTTATACCAAAGAATCAATAAATTTGCAAAATCTTTTCTTTTATCACACTCGCATGTGTTTCTATGCTGCACTTGTTCTTTACACATATCCCACAGGATTATTTCTAAGACTGGAAGTATAGGGAAGAAATGTTTTGTACTTGAAATTTTCGTTTTGTGGAATGGAAGTAAAGGCACAAATTTCAGAAACATTTTAAGGAATAAAGTTCACAGATCCCGTTATCTTCCTGACGGAGAAGTGTGCTTTTAACAAGACAAAATCCAGAAGGGACAGAACAGAAGATATAGGGACATCTAAGTGATTTTAATTGATTTAGAAAGTAACAGATGGATATGTGAATCTCAAATTTAGAAAGACAAGTTAGTGAATCTACAAGTGAGAAGAGTACAAGTCCACCTTTTGGCATCACGTAAAGGGGAGGGAAAACAAGCTAAAAAAAAAGCAGGAAGAGTAAATATTTTGAAAACCATGTCTATATCATTCGGAAAAGATAGAAAAGGAGATCTCTTTGGGTTAGTGCAAGGTTAACCTGTGATGTTAACCTGAGCAGCTTCAGTGAAATAATGTACTTACACCTAGAACTGAAAAGATATTTACCTGTGAATTAATTTTTTAGATTTTACATTTATGTTCATAATCCATTTTGAGTTAATTTTTTGTATACATTGTAAGGCATACATCAATATTGTTGCTTTGTTTTTGTATTTTGTGTCTAAGCTCCAGGACCATTTGTTTGTAACTCTAAAAGTTATCAGTACAGTGAATTTGTGTTGGTTGATTTTTGTGTTTTCTAGACTGTTTCATTTTTATATCTGTTCATCTTTGTGCCAGTGCTTCACTATCTTGATTACTGTAGTTATATAATAAGTCTTAATATTGGACAAAGCAGTTCTTTATTCTTTTTTTTTTTTTTTTTTTTTTTTTTTGAGACGGAGTCTCGCTCTGTTGCCCAGGCTGGAGTGCTGTGGCCGGATCTCAGCTCACTGCAAGCTCCGCCTCCCGGGTTCCCGCCATTCTCCTGTCTCAGCCTCCCGAGTAGCTGGGACTACAGGCGCCCGCCACCTCGCCCGGCTAGTTTTTTGTATTTTTTAGTAGAGACGGGGTTTCACCGTGTTAGCCAGGATGGTCTCGATCTCCTGACCTCGTGATCTGCCCCTCTCGGCCTCCCAAAGTGCTGGGATTACAGGCTTGAGCCACCGCGCCCGGCCCGCCTGGCTATTCTTGATTCATCCTAGGTAGTTTGTATATTTCCAGAAATCTATCCATTATTTCTAAATTTTTGTAATTAGTTTATACTTGTTCATAATAATCTCTCATGGTCTTCTGTATTTCTCTAGTATCAGATGTAATGTTTCCTTTTTTACTTCTAATTTTGTTTATTTGGTCTTCTTGTTTTCCTTGGTTAGCTTAGCTAGTAGTTTATCAATTTTGTCTTTTCAGGAATGAACTTCATGTTGATTGATCCTTTGTATTCTTTTTTAGTCTCTTTTTTTTTAGTTTTGCTGTCACCTTTATTATTTTTCTTCTGCTATTTTTGGGTTTGTTCTTGTTTTTCGAAAAGGTGCATCATTAGACTGCATGGTTGAGATCTTTGTCCTGTTTTGATGTAAGCACTTATTGTTACACATTTCTCTTTTTAACTGCTTTTGTTACATTACACAGATTTTGGTGTGTTGTTTCCATTTTCATTTATTTAAATAATTTTTTATTTTAATCTTTATTTCTTCATTGACCAGTTGTTGTTAAAGAATATGTTTTTTAATTGCCATGTATGTATAGTTCCCAAAATTCCTGTTGGTATTAATTTCTAGTTTTTTGTGGGGTTTTTTGTTGTTGTTGTTATTGTATGGTTTTATGGTTTGTTTGTTTTTTTAATTTTTTAAATTGAATTAGCGTCTCACTTATGACGCTGCTCTTGAACTCCTGGGCTCAAGTGATCATCTCACTTTAGCTTCCCAAAGTGCTGGAATTACAGGTGTGAGCCACCATGCCCAGCCTTTTTTATTTTTTAATTAAAAAAATTTTTTTGAGACAATGTCTTGCTCTGGAGTGCAGTGGGGTACTCATGGCTCACTGCAGGCTTGACCTCTGGGCTCAAGCAATCCTCCCACCTCAGCTCCCTCAGCAGCTGTGACTACAGGCACATGTCACCATGCCCAGCTGATTTAAATTTTTAATAGAGGCAAGGTCTTGCTATGTTGCTTGTACTGGTATTGAACTCCTGAGCTTACACAGTCTTCTTGCCTTAGCCTTCCAAAGTGTTGAGATTACAGGCATGAGCCACTGAGCTCAATTTTAATTTCTTGTTCTATTCCACTGTGGTGCTAGAATATACTTGATGTGATTTTGGCTCTCTAAAATTTTTTCGAGAAGTGTTTTGTGGCCTAACATGGTCTATCCTAGAGGATCTTTCATGTGCTGATGTGAAAAGAATATGCACTCTGCGGTTTGGGGGTAAACGTTCTCCAAGTTTCTGTTAGGTACCCTTAGTCCAATGTCTAATCTTAAGTCCAGTGTTTTATTGTTGATTTTCTGTCTAGATGATCGGTCTAATGTGAGTGGGGATTGAAGTTGCTCACTATTCTTGCGTTGAAATATCTCTCCTTAGATCAATTAATATTTGCTTTATGAACCTGGGTGTTCCAGTACTGGCTGCATGTATATGGAACTGTTATTTCTTCTCACTGGATTGATTCCTTTATCTTTATATAATGACCTTCTTTGTCTTTTTTTTTTTTTTTTTCCCTGCTTACTTCTGGCTTCCATATACTATTTTCCCAGTGTTATTTTCAGTCTATGTGCTGACTTTTCAGGTATAGTGAGTTTCCTGTAGAGAGCATATAAGTGGATCATAGTTTTTTTAATCCATAGAGTCTATATATTTTATAAAGTGTGGAATTTAGTCCACTTATATTTAAGGTTATTGATATGTTGGTATGTGAGGTTCTGTACCTCTCATACTGTTAATTGTTTTCTGATTTTGTATATTCCTATTTCTTTCTTTTTCTCTTATAATTATTGTGGTTTGGCAGTTATCTATAGTGATACCATTTGAGTCCTTTCCTATTTGTATGTTTTCTTATCATTGAGTTTTATACCATGATGTGTTTTTATAATGGCAAATATTGTTCTTTCATTTTCAGATTTAGGACTCCCTTGAGCAATTCTGGTAGGGTTCTTCTAGTGGTGTTGAATTCCCTCAGTGTTTGCTTGTCTGGGGAAGACTTCATTTCGTCTGCATTTATGAAGGAAAATTGAATGGAATATAGCATCCTGGGCTGACAGGTATTTTCTTTCATTACTTTGGTTATATCATCTCATTCTAACCTTGCCTGCAAGGTTTCTGCTGAGCAGTCTCTTCATCTATTGGGATTTCTTTTATAGATAACGTGACTTTTCTCTTGATGTTCTTAGAATTCTCTGTTTGTCATTGACTTCTGACACTTTTAGTATAACGTGTCATGGAGAAGACTTTTTTGTATCGTATCTGAGGGGATCGTGGGATCTCCTGTATCTGGATATGTAAATCTCTTGCTAGACTTGGGAAGTTTCATCTATTATTTTGCTAAAAAGGTTGTTAACTTTTTGTTATCTTTTCATATGCTGAGATGCCAGTAATTTATGTATTTGGTCACTTTATGGTGTCCTGTATATTGTAAAGATTTTGTTAATTCTTTTTCATTCTTTTAAAAATGTTTGTCTCATTTGTTAATTTCGAAAGACTTGTTTTCAAGTTCTGAGGTTTTTTTCTTCTGCTTGATAGAGCCAATTCTTGCTGCTTCCAAACCTAGTGTGTACTTCATTCAAAAACTTCTTCAGTTCCAGAATTGATTTAGTTATTTTTAATAACATCTATCTTGGCCAGGCGCAGTGGCTGATGCCTGTAATCCCAGCACTTTGGGAGGCCAAGACGGGCGGATCAGGAGATCGAGACCATCCTGGCTCACACGGTGAAACCCCGTCTGTACTAAAAAATACAAAAAAACTAGCCAGGCGAGGTGACGTGCACCTGTAGTCCCAGCTACTCGGGAGGCTGAGGCAGGAGACTGGCGTAAACCCGGGAGGCGGAGCTTGCAGTGAGCCGAGATCACGCCACTGCACTCCAGCCTGGGCGACAGAGCGAGACTCCGTCTCAAAATAATAATAATAATAATAATAACATCTGTCTTTGGTATACTTCTCATTCATATACTGACTTGTTTTGGGTTTGAGTTTTTTGAATATTTGTTTTAAAATGTTCTTTCTCTGAGCTTCTTTGCAATTCCCACTGTCTTTTTCTGCCATTGTGTGTATATGTTTTTTATTTAGATCTATTTCTGGAGAATTATTATCTGCTTTGGAAATGTCTTATTAACTTGCTTTCTCATGTGCCCTTTCATTGATATCAGCATAACTGATGTATCAGTCACTTCCAATTTTCTTTTTTTTTTTTTTTTTTTTTTTTTTTTTTTTTGAGGCCGGGTCTCGGCTCTATCACCCAGGCTGGAGTGCATTTGGCCAGGTCCCGCTCAAGCTCCACTCCCGGGTTCCATGTTCTCAGGCCTCAGCCTCGAGTAGCAGGACTACGAGCCGCCACCTCGCCCGGCTAATTTTTCTATTTCTTAATAGAGGCGGGTTTCACCCGTGTTAGCCAGGATGTCTCGATCTCCTGACCTCATGATCCATCCCGTCTCGGCCTCCCAAAGTGCTGGGATTACAGGCTTGAGCCACCGCGCCCGGCCCCAATTTTCTTAATTCCCTTTCATAGGGAAGCACATATTTCTGAGGATGAATATTGGCATTGCTTGGGTAAGGCACTTTGGCTTTGATTCTGGGTTCACGCAGTAGGATAATCTCTGTGTGATTTCTTTGGTTGTAAACAGCATCAGTGGTATCTGAGACTTTTTCACTGACTGTGGGTACAGTTAGTATTGGAGGCTGTAGTGCAGTTTTACCTGGGACTGGGATGCCAGATTGGCCCATCTTCAGGCCCTAGTGATGGCAGCAGTGCACTGAACAGTTGTATCTTTGGGCTTTAGTGTGACCTGCAGTTGACACCAGTATTAGTGTGTCCAAGCAGGCCATGCTTGGGCCCCCAAGTGGCTTACTCTGATGCTGATAGTGGCAACTGTGAGCTCAGCATGTAGATAGGTTCTTGGACCTCTGGACATCTGATGTGGCATGAATGATGGCACTGGCAGTGACAATGGAAGGATGCCTCAAGCAGTGTGTATCAGACTGCAGTGAGCTTATCAGGCCAGTCTCCAGGCTTATGTCTGACACGTGCATATAGGTATCAGCTGTGGTTATAGCAACCAGGTGGATAAGATCCAGATTGATTCCCTCACAGGGAGTGTTCAGGTGTCAACATTAGTGGACTGAGTGGGGTCACACCCAAGATCCAGACTTTGCTGTGGCATAGGTAGGGGATTAAACCTGCTCAGGCTGGGTTTTCCTCAGGGCTGATGGTGTGTACATGTGCTGGGCCTGGAAATCAGGGATTACGAGGATCCTCAGGCCACTGGCAGAATGCTTAGATAAATGGTGGTAGCGTTCATGCCACTAGGCAGGCAGTACTGGTTTCAGTGACAACAGCTTAGGTTCACATGTTGGGAGCACATGTGCTACTCATGCCTCAGCTCTGGTGGTGCTCACAGCTACATCTTGGGGACAGCAGCCATCTTTTCTATTGCATCTCAGCCCCACCACTGCTGGGCTCCAGAGCAGTAGGCAGTCTGTTGTGGGCATGGCTCTAGAATGGCACTTTCTTTGCATCTCGGACATACCTTTGTCCCAAGTAGCCCATGATTGGTTATACCTAAGTTCCAGAGTCAGTAGCACATGCATTCCTTGCACCTCAGCCCTGGTTCCTCTGGACTCCAGAGATGGTCCCCAGTCTGTTTAGGGTGATATTCCAAAGAGTGTGCCTTGCTGTAACTGCTTAGATCTCAGGGAATGTGAAGGATCCTACACAGGCTATATTAAGGCAGTACAATCATACCATCTCTATGCTGCTCCCTATGTTAGTTTCAGGGCCCACTGAGTGTGGTTAGCTCTCCAGTGGCTAGAATTACAGGGTTACCTAGTATGAATATGGATTCCTGAGGATGACTCACCCCTGACCTTGTTGGAAAGTCTTTCAGCTCCCAGCCCATCCTGGCCAAACAGACTGCCTCACCTAATTCTTCCTTGCTTTAGGTATTGCCTTTTTTCCAGTGCTGTCTCTTGGATGGTCTAGTTCATGTGTAATTACTCACTTTGGTTCTCTTATTGGAGAAACCGAATGCCCCTACTCAGCCATCATGAAGGCTTGTTCATTTCTTTTTGAGAGATGTAAGTGGTATTGGGCTTTTAATTTATATTTCCACTTGTTCATCTTTAGTCAACAGAATGATGATTAACTTTTTTCTGTTTAATATCCTCTGACCATGCACAACTCATTTATTAGTTCAAAAAAGATTTTTGTAAATTCTTTTACATTTTCCATGTGTACAGTCTGCAAGAAAGAAGAGTGTTATTTCCTCCCTTCCTATATGTTGTTAATGTGTTTGTTTTTCTTAATTTATCACAGCAGCTAGAATTCCCAATATTGTGTTAAATAAGAATGACGAAAATGGACACTCTTACTTTCTATTGTATCCAATCTTTAAAAAAATTTTTTTTCTAAATAGTATGATGTTGGCTGTAGTTTTATAAGGAAATGCGTTTTATTAAGAATATCCTCTTCTTAGTTTCCTAGCAGGTTTTACCATTGAGTGTTGAAATTTTCAAGTGCTCTCATTTTTCTGCATCTGTTGATATCAACCATATGACTTTTTAAATAGATTATATTAACTGATTTTCAATGTCAAAGTAGCTTTACGTAGATGAGCCTTATCCCAACTGTTTGTGTTGCATGCGTGTTTAATTTTGTATTTGCTGAGCTCAGCTTGTTAAAATGTTTATTTTTATACCTATGTACCTGAGTACTATTGGTATTTTCTGTTTTTACATTGTCTTTTTCTAATTTTGTGTCAGTGTAAGAACGGCCTTATTTTGAATTGAGAAGTGTTCTGCCCAGTTTCTGAAGACATTCTGTAAACTTGATATTAATTCCTAAAATATTTGGCTGAATTATCTAGTGATGCCATAATAGTCTGGGTCTTCTTTTTGGGACTTTTAAAGTAAACTTCATTTCTCTTTAATTGTCACAGACTATTCAGATTGTCTCTTATATTTTGATTGACTTGCCAGATTGTGAGTTTTAAAGAATTATTTAAGTTACAGGATTCCTCATGGTATTTTTATTACCCTTTCAGTAGTATAGTATCTGCAATAATGTATTTTATTCTTTATTGATATTTTGTGATTTCACTTACCAGTTTTTTTAAAAGCAAAATTTTATTTTATTATTTATTCTACTGTTTTTCCCCAAGTTTTATTGATTTTTCTTCCCCCACCCCTCACCCACAACACCCTTTGGGTTTGTTTTGCCCTTCATTCTTTAGTTACTTTATATAGTTCCTTCAGTTAATTTAAACTATTTTCAACCAGGCACAGTAGCTCATGCCTGTAAACCCAGCACTTTGTGAGTCCAAGGCAGGAGGATTGCTTGAGCCCAGGAGTTCAAGACCAGCCTGGACAATATAATGAGACCTGAACTCTACAAAAATTAAAACATTAGACAGGCATAATGTTGGGTGCCTATAGTTGCAGCTTCTCAGAAAACTGAGGCAGTAGGCTTGCTTGACCCTGCAGTGAGTTGTGATTGTGACACTGCTGTCCAGGCTGGGCAACATAGTGGGGCCTTGTCTCAAATAATAATAATTGTCTCTTTTCTATACATGCGTTTAGTGAAATAACTCTCTTTTCACAGCTTTAATTATATCCTTCATATTTTGATATGTTGTATTTTAATTTTTATTCAGTTTTACGCACTTTAAAATTTTCCTTTAGGGTTTTCTCTTAGATCTATGTATTTTTTAGAACTGTTTAATTCCCTAGTGATGGGGAGTGGGGAGGCTTTATTTTTGTGTAATACCGATTTCCACTTTGGTTTGACTGCTCAGAAAATACACTGTGCATTATCTCAGTTCTTTTAAATTTGTTAATGTTTATGTCTTAGTGTTGATGTTTGAGTTACTTACTGCCTGAGCTGCACACTCCACAAGGTCATTGGGAGCTGGGGACAAGTGGGAGTGCCCCCCCTACTTCCAAGGTGATAGGGTGGGAGCTCCCCAGTGCAGCTGCAGCCATCCAAGTCATGGCTGTGAACTTGGGCCTCCCTGTGCTCTTGAGCCTTCCCACAGCTGCAAAGCCAGGCATCTCTGCACTCATAGGGACCCGGGAAGGACCCCTCTCCCATAGGCTTGGAGGTGTCCAGTCCTGCTGCCTGGCCTCTCCCAGCTCCCAGTGCCCACTCTGATGTCAGAGCAAGGTTGGGGCCAAGACTTGGGATTGTGTCAGCCTGGCCAGCTGTGCTCATGCTCAAGGCAGTACTGACATGCCAGCCTTCCACCTTACTGGCCCACTCTGAACTTTGGGCACTGATGAGTATAAGAAGGAAGCTGATGGAGGGGCTGAGAGCAGCTTACACTGGCCTGCAGGTGTCCCTTGACATATACATCCTGAGTGCCATAAAATGCAGCAGGAGGCAGACAGGTTCCTGAGTGGATGGGGGTGGGTCCCTGGTGAGGCCCCACCTTCAGGTCAGTGAGGGCCTGAAAGCTGGACAGTCCAGCAAACCCCAATGTGAACTTGTGGTGCCTTTTCCACCCATGGACAAATCAGCATTCACTTTCTTCTGCAGCCCGTAAAAGCCCTGGGTTCAGGCAGAGCTGGGCAGACATCAGGTGACCAGCTGCAGAAAGGAACCACCCACTCCAGGGCCTCATCTCTGCGGAGAGCTACAGAGATGACCGGAAGACCTGTACCCATAGAGGAACTTCCCTCTCCAGGGCTATTCTGTCACTCAATAAAGCTTCTCTTTGTCTTGCTCTCCCTTCATTTGTCCACAGACCTCATTCTTCCCTGACACAGGAGAAGAACTTGGGAGCTGCTGAATGGTGGGGCTGAAAGCTGTAAAACGAACAGGGCTAACACATACCCCTTGCTCACCACCTTGTGAGTGAAGAGAAGAGCTGCAGCCCTTCAGAGAGCCCAGACCTGGGAGCTCCTTGAGCCAGGGTTGTGAATCCCTCTTTGGGACCTTGTGGTTTCTGGAGTCTTCAAACTTCCTGGTACCACTGCAGCTGTGGAAGCTGCTTGTGATGTGCCTGCTTCAACTGCACCCTCACAGAGAGCTGGTACCTATGCCGGCACCTGGAGCTGCCCACCCTTGTGCAGCAGCCAGTGTGCCTGACTGTGTGCAACAGCCAGACCCCAAATTCGCTTGCTCACACACCCCTTGCTGCTCCACCTCTGGCTAGCCCCTTAGCAGGCATGGGAATCTATGCCAGTAATGTGAGCCACGTGCAGCCTTTGAGACTGAGTGAGTGGAGCAAGCCTAGCAGGCCTGAGCAAAACTTGGGCAAAGGCACCACCACCCACAGAGGTTTCTGGCCAGAAAAGCAACACCCTAGAGTTCCTGAAACAACAGGTCCCGCAACTCTGTTCACTTTTTTCAACTTACCTTCTCCTTCATGTTCACCTAGAATAAACAGGAAGTTCTGTCTTTGTCACTGAAATTTTTCCTCTGTATTATATAATCTACTATTGAGCCAATACACTGTCTTTTATTCTAATTCCTGTATTTTTTATTTCTATAGTTAAATTGGGTGTTTTTATTACTCACTTTTTGCTGAAATTTATTAGTAATTTCAAGAGATTTGTAATTGCTTGTTAAAGTATTTACATGATACCTTATTTTATTTTAAATTATTGTCAAATCAGCCAGACAGTAATATAGGAAGTTACAGATGTTGTTTCCCCCACATAAACACAGATATAAAACTATATCAAGATTCCGTTTTGAGAAGCTCAGAGTCCTTTAAGCATTTGCAGTACCCTGGACAATCACAAACATACCAGCTGCACTGAAGTGAATATGAAGAACAATATTCTTTTACCTAGTTTAGCTTCTTTTCCAAGTTCCAGCACAGCTCATGGCAAAAAGCGATGGGTGAAGGAAAAGAGTTTGTGGCAGATTCAATATCCCTGGTCTTTCGGTACACATTTTGAGGTTCTAGCTTCTATCTCATTTCACAGCACTGAAAGAACTGGCACAGTATGGATGTCCACAGCTGCTAAGGAGAGAGACACATTTTTATGGCTAGCATAAATATGTAAAATTAGAAGATGATGCATGCCTGAGGTTTCTCTCCCAGGAAAGGGGAAAGAGCAGTGTATGCCCCCAAAGCATTCCTTTGTGCCAACCAGAAGTTCGGTTTCTGTCTCATTTCACACATCAGATAGGTATAACACAATCACGATTGTTTTTAAGAGGAAGATAGTACGGTTTTTTTTTGAAAACAACAAAAATGCCCAGGGCAAATAGGAAGAAAGGTCCAGAACTTCTCATTATGGTGACTTAAAAATATATTTCCTACTGAAAGCCAGTCAGAAAAAACTGAGACAGAGAACTGTTTCTTTAAATGCATGCATACAAACGCAAAGCTATACAGAATATGAAGAATCAGAAAAATAAGACACAATAAAAAGAACAAAACACATCTCTAACAACCAACAATAAAGAAATGGAGATCTATGTATTGCCTGACAGAATTAAAAATAGTCATTGTAAAAAAGTTTAGTGAGATACAAGAGAATACACAGATGATTAAACAAAATCAGGAAAGTGGTACATAAAAAGAATGACACAAAGATGGATATGAGGAAGGAAAAAAATCTGGAAATGAAAAACACGATAACAAATTTTAAAAATTCAATACAGTTATTGAGCAACAGAATTAATCACACAGAAGAAAGAAATGTGAACTCTGAAACATAAAATTTGAAATTAGCCACCCAAGAACAAAAGGAATAAAGGATGAAGAGACTAAGGAAAGTGACTGACTCATGAACACCACTTACGTTGCAAGTCAACAGAGCACATTATGAGAATTTCAGGAGGAATGAGAAAAAAAGATAAGTTTATTTGAAGGAATAATGGCTCAAAACTTCTCGTTCTGGGGAGGGAAATGGACCCAGATTCATGATACTCAAAAGATACCAAATCAGGTGAACCATAACAAGTCTACACGGAGATACATTAATCATTAAATGGTCAAAAGTCCAAACCAAATAGAAATGTGAAAGCAGCAGGGAAAATGCAATTTGTCACATGCAGGAAATCTCCATAGAACTATCAGAATTGTCAGCTGAAACCTTGCAGGCCAGAAGAGAATAGAATTATATATTCAAAGTGTTGGGAGAAAAATGCCAACCAATAATGCCAAACCCAGCAAAACTGTCCTGAAATAGAAGTGAAGAGGTTTCAGACAAAAGTTGATGGTATTCATCATCACTGAAATTACCTTACAAGGAATGCTAAAGGAAGTTAGGTTGAAACCAATGATGCTAAACAGCAACATTGAAACAACTCCTTGATACAGGTAAATATATAGACACACAAAATACTTTAATGGTCTAAAGAAATCATAATGAATGAACACACCATATAAAGATGTAAAGTGTAATAAAAGCGGAGGAAAGGTAAAAGTGATGCAATTATAGTACAGTTATCAGCTTAAGATAGACTTATAAGATGTTTTATGTAAGCCTCTAGAGTAACCACAAAGAAAATACCAATAGTAAATGCAGAAACAAGGGAAAAGAACTAACTTTATGTCACTAAACATATACACCAAAAATCAACAAGTACAAAGACAGCCAGAGAAGAAAGAAGTTCAAAAGAAGTATAAAATAGTAAAGTTAACAGAACAGAAATACAAGTAGCTACCTATGTGTTAAAAAAAAATTAACTGAGCAAAGAACAATTCATAAATTGAATTCATGAAGTTTACAGCAGCCTCCCTAGCCAGTGTAGGCTGTGATGCTCAAATGCAGCTACTTGGTAGAAGATTTATGGACAGAAAAAGAAAGTGACTTACAGAAAACAAGTTAGGTACGGAAACAGCTGGATTGGTCACAGCTCAGCATTTGCGTTCTTTGAACAGTTGGTCACCCTTTATTGGCCTAAAGTCAGTGACTGGCACAGAATAGATTACAGTCTTAGTTTTATTTAGGTTATAGTTCATGGCGCGTTTTTTGTTTTTTGGTTTTTTTTCTTTTTTTGGCCAATTGCAGTGACTATTTTAATGGGTTTTCAGGCTTACAGAAAGGGGCTCTTTAGATGGGGCTGTGTCACTGGTCAACCATCTTCATCGTGGAGTTCTAGTCACTATGATTTTGTTTTGTAGGTCACAAGGATTCCTTCCAATTGTCTCCTCTTCCATTCCTTCATAATAGGTTACATGGTTTTAAGTACATCCCTCCTTCTCTAGTACATTGTATTCAATCAGGTTGCAGCTATTTCTCCATTGTCATTAATCTTTTCATCATCTTATTCCTCTCACAGTGGGGGCATAACACATTATCTTCTATGCCTAGGGATGGGAAAATGCACATAGGCAACAAGAAGAGACAAATCATCCTCCTGTGAGTGGTAGGCACCTAGGCCTGACCTGCATGAAACTGTACCCAACCCTTTGTGTCTGCCAAGAGACATCTACCATGGACCACACACCACCTGACACCAGAGGCTTGCATTAAAAAGGCCTCAACAGAAACAGCAATGCAACATGAATTCACAGCTCTTGCAGCAATTCTTGCCCATGATGCCAGTATGACTCCCTGCGCTGCAGTTATCACGTCCACTGTATTATTCTCTTCTGCTCTCTCATTCACCTCATAACTTCTCTTAAGCCTTCCTTGCTCTCTTGGTCACTGCCTTGCATTTCCTCAAATGTCGCTGTAATCTGGTCTTCTGACATTTCAGGCATATCTTGCTGTTGTTCATGTTAAGCATGCCTATGCAACCTCAGACAAACTTCTGTTTTCTTGCCATTAGTACTCAAACTGAGTTGTTGACAGCAATCCCACAAAGTGTCCCAACACACCTTATTAGTGGAAGGCAAAATAGTCATCAAGGGAAGTGCTAGTATTTTGCATCTAGCTTTTTGTGGAGCTGTAAATTGTTCATTTATTTGAAGTAGATGACCTTGATTGTATTTCTTAAATTTCTCCAGTTTGACATCAGAAGTTAAAGAAACACTTGGTTCCATTTGTTCCATATTTGAGTCATCTTTAACTGACACTAATGTCAAAATCATACTTTCTTCATCATCTACTTCCCCCTCAAAGAAATTCTTGCTGCTATCTAAATTTTAGTCTGACATTTTCAGCAACACCCTGGGGAAGACAAGGACAGTAATGTTAAGGATATGGTAGTTTAGTTCTCTGAATCTGATTTCTCTTTTTTTTTCTTTTTTTTTTTTTTGGAAGAGTCATGCTCTGTCACCCAGGCTGGAGTGGTGATCTTGACTTATTGCAACCTCCACCTCCTGGGTTCAAGCAGTTCTTGTGCCTCAGCCTCCCAAATAGCTGGGAATATAGGCAACTGCCATCATGCCTGACTAATTTTTGTATTTTTAGTAGAGATGGGATTCCACCATATTGGCCAGGCTGTTCTTGATCTCCTGACCTCATGATTCTCCTGCCTCGGACTCCCAAAGTGCTGGAATTACAGGCGTGAGCCACCGCGCACAGCCTGATTTCCACTTTTATAAGCAAAGGTCTCCTTCTACTTCCTGTTACTCATATGAGCTGTTTTCCTTTCATTATCTTTTTCCTCTCCTTCATTTTCTGACAGTGGGGTAACTTTATCTGACAATGGGATAACTTGTCCATTCGGTGATAAGATTTTTTAAAAATTAGGCCAGGCACGATGGCTCATGCTTGTAATCCCAGCACTTTGGGAAGTTCAGGCAAGGCGGATCACTTTAGTTCAGGAGTTCAAGAATTGCCTGGGAAACACGGTGAGACCCCCATCTCTACCAAAATATACAAAAATTTGGCGGGCGTTGTGGTGCATTCCTGTAATCCCACCTACTCAGTAGGGGGTGGTGGGAGGATTGTTCATGATGTTTTCTAAGTTCAGCCTAAAGAAACCTTTATATATGTAGAAGCATCTATATATCTATGTCTAGCATCTACAGATATAGATACAGAAGCATCTATATAAATATTTCTTTATACATATGTATATATGTGTGGGTTTGTGTGCATATGTGTAGAACTTCTAAACATAAAGCAAGTGATAAGAGATCAGAAGAAAAAATGCACAGAATGACAATAACAGCAGTAGACTTTAATACCCCTCAAAAATGGGTTCAACATTTACACAGAAAACTTTAAAAAAAAGACTTGACAAACAAGTCTTAAAATTTAGAAAGACTGAGAACATAATGAGATATATTTTCTGATCACAATAGAAACAAAAAGTCAATAACAAAGAAAAAGTGGGAAAAAACAGCTCAAAACAAATGAAAATGAAGATACAACATACTGAGTAATTAGAAAGAAAACAAAGTTCAAACTTAGCAGTGAAGCAATAATAAATTGAAATAACAGTTTACCAAGAAATAAATCAATTAGAGAATAGAAGAATAGAAAGAATCAACAAACTGTTAACTTTTTGAAAAACAAAACTAATTCTTAGCTACACTAAGAAAAAAAAAGGCTCAAATAAATAAGAAATAAAAGAGGAGACATCACAATGAATGGCTGAGATACAAAAGGGATCAAAAGGGACTGCAGGGAGCAATTATTTGCCAATAAACTAAATAACATAGAAGATACTGACAAATTTATATAAACATACAAAATACTAAGATTGAATGAGAAAATATAGAAACTTTTTTTTTCTCCTGGAGACAGTCTTGCTTAGGCACTTGCCAGGCTAATTTTTATAGAGATCGGGTTGGACATGTTCAGGCTGCCCTAGAATTCCTGAGCTCAGGTGATCCTCCTGCCTCGGCTTCCCACTGTGCTGGGATTACAGGCATGAGTCACCAGCCTGGCTGACATAAAAAAACAGAGTTACAAAAAGGAAGTTACTGTCACTGGGTTTGCTTACCAACTTTCTCCTCTGCAGGATCTGTGGTCTCCTTCAGTGAATTCCAGTAAGGAATCAATAATCAAAAATTCACAATAAGAAAGGCCCAGGACTACATGGCTTCATGGATGACTGTAAGCAATGTTTAAAGAAAAATTAACATCAACCCTTCTTAAACTCTTCTTAAAATTTGAAAAACAGATTTTTTCCAGACAGGCAGATTAGAGGCTCTTAATGTGCCTCTGCCACTTGGAAATAACAAAAATCATGTGTAAATATAAATT
Organism: Papio anubis; assembly: GCF_008728515.1. NCBI lineage: Eukaryota > Metazoa > Chordata > Mammalia > Primates > Cercopithecidae > Papio > Papio anubis. The sequence continues at coordinate 2,369,908 of NC_044997.1, forward strand.
CTGTAAGCTTTAATATGATAAAGAAAATGAGGGCCAGGCACAGTGGCTCATGCCTGTAATCCAAGCACTTTGGGAGGCTGAGGCAGGCAGATCACCTGAGGTCAGGAATTCAAGACCAGGCTGGCCAATATAGTGAGACCCTGTCTCTACTTTAAAAATACAAAAATTAGCCGGTATGGTGGCGCATTCTTGTAATCCCAGCTATTCAGGAGGTTGAGGTAGGAGAACTGCTTGAACCCAAGAGGTGGAGGTTTCAGTAAGCCAAGATCGAGTCATTGCACTATAGCCTGGGCAAGATAATGAGACTTTGCCTCAAAAAAAAGGAAAAGAAAATGATAATTCACCAGAATAGAATACACTGAAGGACACCACAGATTCTGCAGAGGAAAGAGTTGGTAAGCAAACCCAATGACAACATTCAGCTGATCAAAGTGAGTGAAGCTCCAGTATGTGAGAAGGGCAGAGAGTCCACTTCTGTGACTTACTGTTCCATTATTGATCTATGGAACTCAGGCCAAGGGAGAACACCTTGTTTCTTCCATAGCTGGGAGTTAACTTGTGGAGAGGCCAAGAGGCAGTGAGGGAGAAAGACACCAGGAAAAGCTCTAGGCATTTTTGCAGATCCAAGGCTGAGAAGAAGACACCACTGTAGAACTGAGGCAAGAGAAGACTGGCTAAAGCCGAGGTTTCTCCTGGGCAGAGACTTGCAGCTAGGGAGAGCTTTGTGACCTGGAACATGTCTGTTTGTGTTACAGCTAGATGTCACAACTTATGCCCCTGGCTTGTTAGCGAAGCATGCCTCACCACTTCCGAAGGGTTAGAGGGAGGCAGACCCCACTTGTGCTTGCCTCGATTGGCAGCATTGGCCAAAACTTCCCTCCATTGCAAATATCTTGGTACAGAAGACTTTTCTTCACTTGACACCAAGACATGTCTTCAGGCATTTGGAACACCCACCCCTAGATTATAAATTTAGGCTGTGGTCAGCCTAAATTTGGGACAGAACTTGGGGCAGCAGAGGTTTCACAGCTTCATGCCTAGACACACCTCTGGCCACTTGGGAGCTGTACAGCAGAACCCTTTCCCCTCAGAACTAATGCTTTTGCCTGTCACTGGGGGACTTGTAGATGAGTCTTTCTGGTTCAGCCCTGCCCATGTTGTCCCAGTCAACCCCATATGTGGGGCTAAGCATGGAGCTCAGACCACTGTGCATTTCACAGGTCAGCCAATTGCATGAGGCATTAGTGAGTTTCTCTGAGTAAACACGCATCAAGTATACGCACATCTGCATTAGCAACAGTTATTATCTGTGCCACCTACTAGCCTGAACATTGAACAGTGAATACTCTTGCAACTTATATAGACCCTTTCCCACTGAAAGCACACAGAACCAAAGTCAAAGACATTATGCATTACAGACACCTCCCCAAGGGGTGTGTGTGACCAGGATGGCATAGGGGTGAGGAACAGGTGATTCCTGGCCAAACAAGAGTAAATACGAAAAATAAAAAGAAAAAAATTATCCTGATGAGAAACAATCAAAGAAAAACTCCAAAAGTATATTTAGAAAAGAGTTACAGCACTCCCAAAGAATCACAGTAACTCTCCAGCAGTGAATTTTAACCACAGTGAAATATTTGAAATACCAGATAATTCAAAATGTTGATTTTAAAGCTCAATGAGAGGCCAGGCGTGATGTTGCACACCCGTAATCTCAGGTACTCAGGAGGCTGAGGCAGGAGAATTGCTTGAACCGAGAAGGTGGAGGTTGCAGTGAGCCAAGTTTGTGCCATTGCACTCCAGCCTGGGTGACAGAGTGTAACCCTGTCTCAATAAATAAATACATAAATAAATAAAGCTCAATTAGATCCAAGAGAAAGCTAAAAACTGACACAAAGAAATCATGAAAACAACTTAGGGTGTGTTCATCAAAGGAATTACTAAATACAGCTGAAATATTTAACAATAGGGTAGACCAAGTGGGAGTACAAATTTCAGAGCTGGAAGACAGGTCTTTCAAATTAACCTAGTCAAACAAAAGTTAAGAGAAAAGAATTTTTAACAATGAATAAAGCCTCATAAAACAAGATTATGTGAAATATGGAATCCTATGACTTTTAGATATTATAGAAGGAGAAGAAGAAAAAGTAAAAATTATGGAAAACCTAATTAAAAGAATAATTCACAAAAACTCAGGCTTTGGGACAGATTTTGACATATGACTATAAGACGCGCAGAGAATTCCTGGAAGATAAATTCCAAGAAGAACCTCACCAAGCCATTTAGTCATGAGACTATTCAACATAAATATGAAGGAAAAAATCCTAAGGGTGGCGAGAGAGAAACTTCAATCTTTTATAAAGGAAATCCCATTAGATTAACAGCAGGCTACTGAGCAGAAAACCTACAAGCCAGAAAGAAAAGGGGCTATTTTTATGTTCCTTAATGAAATATATAATACCCGATCAAGAATTTTATAGTCTGTGAAACTAACCTTCATAAATGAAAGAGAAATAAAGTCTTTCCCAGACAAACAAATACTTAGGAGTTTATCACCAATAGAAAAGACCTACAAGGAATTATCAAAGAAGTTCTAAACATGGAAACAAACGAATGATACTCACCATCATAAAAAGATAAGTACAAAGCTCACAGATCCTTTAAACACTCCAAAACAGATCCCACTGACATATCAAAACAACTAGCTAACACTATGACAGGAACAAAACCTCACATATCTGTATTAACCTTGAATGTAAATAGCCTAAGTGCTCCACTTAAAACATAAAGTGTCAAGTTTGATGGAGAAAGCAAGACCCAACCATCGCCTGCCTACAAAAGACCTACATTGAGAGCTACAGACAGCTACAGACTCATAGTGAAGAAATGGGAAAATATAAATCCCTCAAATGGAAAGCAAAAGCAGAAAGGAGTAGCAGATAAAACAGATTTGTTAAACCAACAACAGTAAAAGCAACAGCAACAAAAATAAGGGCATTATATAACATTGAAGGAGAAATGACAGAGAAGTGTCACTCCCTACTCATATCTACTACCCAGTGACTATTCCTTCTTTCTTTCTCTTCCTTTCTCATCCATCCACTGAAAGTAACTTATCCCCTTAGTTTCTGGTTTATACTTTCTATATTTCTTCTGCATATATGACAGATATGTGTACATTTTTTCATTCACTTCCTCCTTACATGAAAGGTAGCATACTATACATCCGTTCATTTAATAGCATATTCTTCAAATTACTTCAAATTTGTTATTAGAGATCTTTCTTTCTCATTGTTTATGGATATAAAGTACTCCATTGTGTGGAAGTATTATAATTCATCCAACTATTCTCTTGTAAATGAACGTTTGAGTGGTTTTAATATACAGTTACACAAATACTGCTGTACTGTGTATCTTTGTCATCATGTATTTCCTTATCATTGAGATATAAGTTTACCATAAAATTTTACCAGCACAATTTTTAGATCAGAGGACAAATGCCAATGTAGTTTTAGTCCCAGTTTTTTCTCCAGCACTGTTTTACCAATGTGCATTTCTATTTTCACTATCAACATAGGAAAGTTTCTGTTTGCTAAGAGCCCTACCAGAGACTATGCTTCTATATATTTTAATTTTGTAAGTCCAATAGGTAAAATCTGTTTAATTTGTATGTCATTTTTTTGTATTTAAAAATGTTTACAGAGACTCAGTCTCACTCTGTCAGTCATGATCAAGTGCTGTGGCACCATAATAACTCATTGTAAGCTCAAAACTCCTGAACTCAAACCATCCTCCTGCCTCAACCTCCAGAGGAGCTTCAACTAAAGACATGTGCTATGCTGGTTAGTTTTTAAATATTTTTTGTAGAGATAGGGTCTTACAATGTTGCACAGGCTGGTCTCAAACTCCTGGTCACAAGCAATTCTCCCACCTCCACCTCCCTCCCAACATGCTGGTGTTACAGGTGTGAGCCACCCACACCTGGTTCTAATTTGCACTCTATAAATCATGTTTTTGAATTTTTTTTTTTTTTTTTTTTTTTGAGATGGAGTCTCGTTCTGTCACCCAGGCTGGAGTGCAATGGCATGATCTCAGCTCACTGCAACCTCCACCTCCTGGGTTCAAGAAATTTTTTTGCCTCAGCCCCCTGAGTAGTGGGATTACAGCCACCTGCCACCACACTCAGCTAATTTTTGTATTTTTAATAGAGACAGGGTTTCACCGTCTTGGCCAGGCTAGTCTTGAACTCCTGACCTCATGATCCACCCACTTCCACCTCCCAAAGTGCTGGGATTACAGGCATGAGCTGCCGCGCCCAGACTCAATTTTTAAAAATTTGTTCAGTGACTCTCTTGATACCTTACTTTATTAATTTTCTGTTTGCCCAACTTTCACTTTTTTTTCCCACCAGGTTTTTGTCCTTACCCTCTTAACATGTGAGTTCTTTACAAATTAGCTATCCTAGTGCTTTTACGGTGATACATGTTATGAATATTATTTCCCATTTTGTCAGTGGTTTCTTGATTTGTGTATAGTGCTGTTTTCCTGTACAAACTTATTATTTAAGGTAGTCAAATTTATCAATTCTTAGTTTTATTTCTTCTGAATTTTGACTTGTTCTAACTAGGTTTGTCAAAAACAGGTTTGACAAGATTAATGGACATTAATCTGTTTTCTCTAACATTTATATGTTTTACTTGTTTTTTGTGTGTGTGTGTGGTTTTTTTTTGGTTTTTTTTTTTGAGATGGAGTCTCATTCTGACACCTAGGCTGGAGGGCAGTGATGCAATCCCGGCTCACTGCAACTTCCCCCTCCCAGGTTCAAGCTATTCTCCTGCCTCAGCCTCCCTAGTAGTTGGGATTACAGATGCATGGCACCATGATCAGCTAATTTTTGTACTTTTAGTAGAGACTGGGTGTCACTACAGTGGCCAGGCTGGTTTCCAACTCCTGGCCACCCGCCTCGGCTTCCCAAAGTGCTGGGATTACAGGCATCAGCCACTGCGCCCGACCCTGTTTTACTTTATATTTTAATTCCAAGTTTGTTTGGAGTTTATTCTTATGTTTAGTCTGAGATATGAACATAATTTTATCATTTTCCAAATGGTTCCCTTGTTGTGCAAGAACTGTTCATCTACTTTTAACCCAAGTCTTATATTTTCATATGTACTTTAGTCTATTTGGGTTTATAATTTTTCTTATTTTAAAATTTTTATAGATTTAGGGCATACAAGTACAGTTTTGTTACATAAACATATTATATATAATAACGTTTGGGCTTTTAGTGTACCCATCATCTAAATAGTATACATTGTATACAGTAACTTCTCATCCCTTACTTCCCTCCCACTTTCTTACCTTTCTGATTTTCCTATGCCAATCATTGCACACTCTATGTCCAAGTGTATACATTATTTAGTTCCCACTTATAAGTAAAAATGTAGTATTTGACTTTGTGTTTCTCAGTATTTCACTTAACAGGCTTCAGTTCCATCTGCACTACTGCAAAACATATTTCAATCTTTTTTTATGAGTCAGCATTTTTCCATAGTATGTTAGTACTTTTTAATTTTATTTATTTATTTATTTATTTTTTGAGACGGAGTCTCACTCTGTCTCCCAGGCTGGAGTGCAGTGGCACGATCTCCGCTCACTGCAACCTCCGCCTCCCGGGTTCACGCCATTCTCCTCCCTCAGCCTCCTGAGTAGCTGGGACTACAGGCAACCGCCACTACACCCAGCTAATTTTTCTGTAGTTTTAGTAGAGATGGGGTTTCACCGTGCTAACCAGGACGGTCTGGATCTCCTGACCTCGTGATCCGCCCTTCTGAGCCTCCCAAAGTGCTGGGATTACAGGCGAAAGCCACCACAGCCAGCCTGTTTGTACATTTTTTAATTCAGTCATCCACTGATGAACACTTAGTTGGGCTTCACATCTTTGCTATTGTGAATGGTGCTGTAATAAGCATACAAGTGCAGTATCTTTTTGATATACTTATTTATATTCCTTTGGGTGGATATCCAGTAATAGAATGGCTGGATCAAACTTTAGTTTTATTTTTAGCTGTCTGAGATATTGCCATATGGTTTTCTATAGAGGTTGTAAAAATGTACATTCCCACTAAGAGTATATAAGCATTCTCTTTTCTTCAAATTCTCACCAACATTTGTTATTATTTGACTTTTTAATAATATCCATTCGGACTGGTGGAAGACAGTGTGTCTGGACTTCGTGGGTTATTGGTGTCACTGACTTCAAGAAAGAAGCCGCGGACCCTCACGGTGAGTGTTACAGTTCTTAAAGATGGCGTGTCTGGAGTTTTTTCCTTCAGATGTTCAGATGTGTCTGGAGTCAGGAGTGAATCTGCAGACCTTCCCTGTGGGTGTTACAGCTCTTAAAGGCAGGCCTCTGGAGTTGTTCATTCTTCCTGGTGGGTTGGTGGTCTTCCTGGCTTCAGGAGTGAAGCTGCAGACCTTCTCCATGAGTGTTACAGCTCTTAAAGGTAGTGTGGACCCAAAGAAAGAGCAGCAGCAGGATTTATAGCAAAGAGTGAAATAACAATGTCTCCACAATGCATAACGGCAGGACACCCAAGCTGGTTGCCACTGGGCGGCTCTGACAGCTTGCTTTTATTCCCTTATTTGGCCCCATCCACATCCTGCTGATTGGGCCATTTTACAGAGAGCTGATTGGTCTGTTTTACAGAGAACTGATTGGTCCGTTTTGACAGAGTGCTGATTGCTGTGTTTACAATCCCTGAGCTAGACCCAGAGCGCTAGGCAGAGTAGTTTTCCAAGTCCCCACTAGGTTAGCCAGATACAGAGTATTGATTTGTGTATTTACAAACCCTGAGCTAGACGCAGTGCTGACTGGTGCATTTAAGATCCCTTAACTAGACATAAAAGTTCTCCAAGTCCCCGCTAGACTCAGGAGCCCAGCTGGCTTCACCTAGTGGATCCCGCAGCTGCAGCTGCAGGCCAAGCTGCGGGCTAATACTGATGCGTGCCTCCACTCCTCAGCCCTCGGGTGTGGTGGATGGGACCCGATGCCAGGGAGCAGGGGGCTGTTCCGTCTGGGCGGCTTGGGCTACAGAGCAGCCCACCTTGGGGGTGAAGGGGAGGGGCGGGGGGGCTGCCGCTTGGGGAGGCGGCTGAGGCCTGGCGAGAATTTGAGCACTGTGCATGCGGACCAGCAGTGCGGGAAAGGCTGCACAACCTCACTATCCTGGGCCAGCAGTGCGAGCCAGCCACTCAGAGTGCCAGGCCCCTGGAGCCCATGCCCGCCACCTCTGGAACTCGTGCTGGCCTGTAAGCGCCCTGGGTATCCCGGTTCCGCCCTTACCTCTCCCTCCACACGTCTCCAGCAAGCAGAGGGAGCTAGCTCTGGCCTGCGGCAGCCCACAGTGGGGCTCCCACAGTACAGTGGCAGGCTGAAGTGCTCCTCAAGCACCGCAAGAGTGGATACTGAGGCCAGAGGCGCCCCCAGTGAGGGCTGCTGGCACACTGTCACCTCTCAATAGTATCTTGTTGTGATTTTAATTTGTATTTCCCTGATTCTTCATGACATACAGCATTTTCACATTCTTCCTGGCCATTTGTATGTTTTCTTTTAAACACTAGCTGTTCATCTTCTTTTCCCAATTTTTAGCGGGGTTACATTTTTTTCTTTTTCAATAGTTTAAGTTCCTTGTGGATTACGGATATTAGGCCATTGTCTTCAAATATTTTCTACCATGGTGTAAACTGTTCACTCCATTAGCCTTTACTTTCCAGAAATTTTTCGTTTAATTCTCGTTTATTTTGTTTTTGTTGAACTTCCTTTTGAGTTCTTAGTCATAAATTATTTGCCTGGGCCAAAGCTTCTGGGTTATCTTCAAGATGTTAATAGGCCAGTTGCAATGGCTCAAGCCTGTAATCCCGGCTCTTTGGGAGGCTAAGGTGGGTGGATCAACTGAAGTCAGGAGTTTGAGAGCAGCCTGGCCAGCATGGCGAGATCCCATCTCTACTAAAAATACAAAAATTAACTAGGCATGATGGTGCATGCCAATAATCACAGCTACTCTGTAAGCTGAGGCACAAGAATTGTTTGAACCCAGGAGGTGGCATTTGGAGTGAGCCAAGATTGCACCACTGTACTCCAGCCTGGGTGACAGAGAGAGAACCAAAAAAATACACTTTTAAAATAGTTTTTGGCTTTACATTTAAATTCTGTATTCATGTGCATGATGTGCAGGTTTGTTACATATGTAATCATGTGCCATAGTGATTTGCTGCATCTATCAACCCATCACCTAGGTATTTAGCCTAGTATACATTAGCTATTTTTCCTGATGCTCTCCTTCCCTCACACTTCACCCACCAATGGACCCCAGTGTGTTCCCCTCCCTTTGTCTATAGGTTCACATTGTTCAACTCCCACTTATAAGTGAGAACTTGCAGTGTTTGGCTTTCTGTTCCTTTGTTAGTTTGCTGAGGATAATGGTGTCCAGCTCCATCCATGTCCCTGCAAAGGACATGACCTAATTCCTATTTATGGCTGCATTGTATTCTATGGTATATATATACTACATTTTCTTCAATCTATTATTGATGGGCATTTCTGTTGATTCCATCTTTTTGCTATTGTGAATAGTGCTGCAATGGACATACAAATGCATGTGTCTTAATAATAGAATGATTTATATTTTGGGGGGTATATATCTAGTAATGGGATTGCTGTGTCAAAAGGTACTTCTGCTTCTAGGTCTCTGCAGAATTGCCGCACTGTCTTACACAATGGTGGAACTAATTTACATTCCTACCAACAGTGTAAAAATATTCCTATTTCTCTGCAGCCTTGCCAGAGTCTATAGTTTCCTGTAGATGACAGGATCCTGTATCTAGAAAACCCCATCATCTCAGCCCAAAATCTTTTGAAGCTGATAAGCAACTTCAGCAACATCTCAGGATACAAAATCAATGTGCAAAAAAAATCATAAGCATTCCTTTATACCAGCAGCAGAGAAGCAGAGAGCCAAATAATGAATGAGCTCCCATTCACAATTGCTACAAAGAGAATAAAATACCAAGGAACACAGCTAACTAGAGAATTGAAGGTCCTCTTCAAGGAGAACTAGAAACCACTCTTCAAGGAAATCACAGAGGACAGAAACAATGGAGAAACTTTGCATGCTTGAGGATAAGAAGAACCAATATTGTAAAAATGGCCATACTTCTCAAAGTAATGTATGGATTCAGTGCTATCCCATTAAACTACCATTGATATTCTTCAGAGAATTAGAAAAAAAACCTTTTAAAATGCATATGGAAGCCAAAAAGAGCCTATATAGTTAAGACAATCCTTAGCAGAAATAAAAAAGCTGGAGATATCATGCTACCCAAGTTCCAACTACATTACAAGGATACAGTAAGCAAAACAGCATGGTACTGGTACAGAAACGGACACATACTCCAGTGGAACAGAATAGAGAATTCAGAAATAAGACTGCACATCTACAACCATCTAATATTTGGCAAACCTGACAAAAACAAGCAATGGGGAAAGGGTTCTCTGTTACTAAATGGTGCTGGGAGAACTGGCTAGCCATATGCACAAAACTGATATATTTAAGTTTTAATCCATTGTGAATTAGCTTTTGTATGTAGTGAGAGATATGGTTCTAGGTTCATTCTTCTGCACTTGGCTATTCTGTTTTCTTAGCACCGTTTATGGAATAGGGTGTTCTTTCCCAATTGCATATATTTGTCAACTTGAATGTTAGTAGCTGTATATATGTGGTTCTATTTCTGGATCCTCAATTCACTGCCATTGATCCATATGTCTATTTTTTATAACAGTGTCATGCTATTTCTGTTGCTATAACCTTGTAGTATAAGTGTGTGTGTGTACACACATACACATGTATATACACACACGAATATGTGTGTATATAAATATTGTATATATAAATCTATATTATATATAGATTTTATATGTGTGGATATAAATATATATTTTATATATGTATATATTTTTTGAGATAGGGTCTAGCTCTGTTACCCAGGTTAGAGTGCACTGGTGCATTCTCAGCTCACTGCAGACTTTGCCTCCCAGGCTCAAGCCATCCTCCCACCTCACCTCCCAAGTGGCTGGGACCACAGACATGCACAACCATGCCCAGCTCATTTTTGTATTTTTTTTTCCTAGAAATGAGGTCTCACTTTTTGCCCAGGTTGGTCTTGAACTGCTGAGCTCAAGTGATCTGCCCATCTCAGCCTTCCAAAGTACTGGAATTACAGGTATGATCCACTGCATCCAGAAACCTTGTAGCATAATTTGACATCTGGTAATGTGCTGCCTCCAGTTTTGTTCTTTTTGCTTAGAACTGTGTTAGCTATTTGACTGTCATTTTGTTTTTGTTTTGTTTTGTTGTTTGGTGCATGTGAACTTTAGAATTGTTTTCTCTGTACCTGCCTTGGTATTTTGGTGGGAATTTCACTGAATCTATTGATTGTTTTGGCAATATGGTCGTTTTAACAATGTTGATTCTTTAAATCAGTTAACATGAAATGCTTTTCCATTTGTTTGTGCCAACTATAAATTCTTTCCCTCTAGGTTTTGTAGTTCTCCTTGCAGAGATCTTTCACTTCTTGAATAATGTACTTACGGGCATTTTTTGTTGTTGTTATAGCTGTTGTAAATGGGACTGACATTGATTTGGAGCTCAGCTTGATTGTTACTGTTGAATTGTTTCTAGTTTTATTTCACTGTTGTCAGCAAAAATACTATGAGTCCTACTTCTATGAATGTGTTGCAACTTGTTTTGCAGCCTAAGATATGGTCTATTCTGGAGAATGCTTTGTTTCCTAATGGAAAGAACATACATTTAGCTACTGTTGGGTGAACTGTAAATGCCAGTTATGCCTATTTGGTCTAATGTGTAGTTTTACTCCAATACGTAATTTTTGATTTCCTGTCAGGATCATTTGCTCTTTACTGAGAGTGGGGACATTATAGTCCTCTAATATTGTTGTATTGGAATCTACCTCTCCCTTTAAATTTATTACTGTTTGCTTTATACCCTCCAGAGTTCAATGTTGGGTGCAAAGACACCTAAAATTGTTATAGTCTCTTCTGAACTGACCCCTTAATTATTATATAGTCACATTCTTTGCCTCTTTGCACAGCCTTTGATTTGTGGTCTATTTTATCTATGTAACCATAAGCATTCCCCCTCCTTTTCAGTTTCCAGTTCCATGGAATATAATTTTCCAATCTATCACATTCAGTCTGTATGTGTCTTCGTAGGTGATGTAGGTTTATTGTAGGCAGCATATCAATGGGCCCTATATATTTATTCAGCCAATCTATGCTTTTTTATTTTATCTAATTTATTTTTTATTTTTTTGAGACAGGGTCTTGCTCTGTCACCCACGCAGAGGTGTAGTGGCATAATGTCCACATACCGCAGCCTCAATCTCCTGGGCTCAAACAGTCTTCCCTCCTCAGCATACTGAGTACCTGGAACTACAGGCACAATTTCCACACCTGGCTAATTTTTATATTTTTTGTAGTGACAGCATTACATCATTTTGCACCCCCTAGTCTCTAACACCTGGGCTCAAGTAATCTGCCTTCCTTAGCCTCCCAAAGTGTTGAGATTACAGGTGTGAGTCACCATACCCAGCCCACTCTAGGCATTACAATTAAACAATTGAGTCCATTTGCTTTAAATATTACAATGGATAAGTAAACACTACTGATGTTTTGTCAAGTATTTTCTTGTTTTGTAGCTCCTCTCTCTTCCCATTTTTATTTATTTATTTATTTTTTGTGGTTGAATAAATTGCTCTGATACTACGTCTTAATTCATTGCTTTTACTTTTTGGTAAATCCCTTCTAGGTTTATGTACAGTATTTACAATGAGGCTTAAGACAACTTATCTTAAATAACAAGGAAAACATTTAAAATACCCTAAAGATGAGAAAACAGCCTTTTCAATCTAACTGCATTTCTCCTAACTTAAAAGTGTTTTCTCATATTTTTATATTGCCTGTATCCTAACAGTTTGCTCTAGCTAGCTATTATTTGATTTTGATATATTTGTCTTATGACCTTTATGGTTATGAGTGGATTTTGATAAAATTGTCTTCAGGTCTTCATAGAGTTGTAAGTGGATTGTCCACTGGAATGATAGTATTATTTAGAGTATTTGGTATTTGTTTGTTTTATAATAATTTTAACAGTGGGTTTTATATCTGCAAATATTTTCTTGTTGCATGTTAGTGCTTTTTTTTCTTTCAGATTGAAGCACTCCCTTTAGTATTTCCTGTAAGATGAGCCTGACGTGGGGTGAATTATCACATTCTGATGGTGCTAAATTCTCTCTTGTTTTTTTCTTCTTGATCTGGGGAAGACTTTATTTGTCTTTCAAATGAAAATTATAGTGTTGCTGAATACACTATTCTTTAATTGCATTTTTTTTTTATTTCACTACTTTAAAAGCATTCCTTCCTGGTCCATGGTTTCCATTGAGAAATCTGTTGCCAGATGAATTGAAATTCCTTTTCTTTTCTGGGACAGAGTCTCACTCTGTTGCCCAAGCTAGAGTAAAGTGGCACAATCTCAGTTCACTGAAATCTCCACCTCCCAGCCTGATGTGATACTCATGCCTCAGCCTGCTTATAGCTAAGATTACAGGCATGTGTCAACGCACCCAGCTAACTTTCATATTTTTTAGTAGAAATGGGGTTTCACTATGTTGACCAGTCTGGTCTTGAACTCCTGGCCTCTAGTGAGCCATCCTGTCTTGGCCTCCCAAAGTGGTGGGATTACACACATGCGCCACTGTGCCCATCCAGAATTCCTTTTTATGTTCTTTGCTTCCGTTGTCTTACTTCTTGCGAGATTCTCTGTCCTTGACCTTTGAGAATTTGATTATTATTTGCATTGGGATAGTCTTATTTTGATTGAATTGGTTTGATGATCTCTGACCTTCCTGTACTTGGATATTTACCTTTCTCACATTTTGAAAACCTTTATTAATTATTTGAGTAAGTTTTCTACTTCTGCCTCCTTCTCAATTCCCTCTTGAGACACTAATAATTCTTAGAATTTGTTTGAGCTAATTTTCTATGTCTATTAAGGGATCTTCATTTCTTTTCATTCTTTTTTCTTCTCTGTGTATTTTCAGATAGCCTATTTTTAAGCTCACTGATTTTTTGCTGAGCTTGCTTCATGCTATTAATATCCTCTGATAAGTTTTTCAGTACAACAATAGTATTTCTTAGTTTCAAGATTTCTGTTTGATTTTTAAATTATTTCCATCTTTTTGTTAACTTTCTCTAATTGTTGTTCAATTACTTTTCTGTGTTATCTTAAACTGCATTCCCTTAAAACTGTTATTTTGAATTAAAAAATTTTTCTCTTTCTTTCTTCCATCAACTTTGTAGTCATAAAAGATAATATTTTGAGTTATTGGTCAAAGAGTTCACAAAACCTGTCCCACTAGTTGTAGTCTTTGCTTTGGTTCCTTGCTTTGTATGGGAAGGTCATAGTTCCTTTTTACTGTCATTTCTTATTGATATGCCTCTATGTTATTGCCTGGAAGGAGTAGTTATTTAATCCAGTCTTGAATATGTTTGCTTAAAGATTCTTTGTAATTTAACTGTTGGTCATTTTTCTTTTCCCCCTCAATGTTACTGATTAATTTTTGGCCAGATGGCACATTGAGTCCAATCATGCCATGTTTCTAGTAAACAATCAGATTGTCACCCATAACAAATGAGGAGACCCCTAAAAGGATATTTCAGTAGCATCAGAAGGCTGGCTTAGTGTTTATGCCTAGGATACCTGGGCAACAAATATCTTATAGCATGATGCTACTGACAGCAGAGTACAGCAGGGTTGCGGATGGTAGTCCCACCTTCTCCACTTTTCTCTGGCTTTCCCCAGGGAATATCTCCCTTCATATACTTCTAATGCTTTCTATGGGTTGAGGTAGGAATGGGTCTCCTGCCAGAGAACCCAAGATGGTGTGGTTAATGGTTACCAACTTCAATCTCAATTTTTCCAGTAGAGACATATGAGTCATGAGGAAATTTTCTATATGCTTAAGTGGTGCCATGCAGATTTGGGGAGGGGCCTTATACATATGGAAGGCCAATTATTTTACCATCTGCTTGAAAGTTTTTTACTTGTCTGTGGTCTTGCAAACTGTCTCATCTTTATATTTGAGTTCTAAGATATTGCTAGTGATAATCTTGCTGATGTATATTTGTTCTTGGTTTTCTTTGGGGGAGGGGGAGTAAAGTCAGCTTGCTGCTACCAGTATATGAATTTTGATCAAGCTTGTCCAACCCATGGCCCACAGGCTGCATGTGGATCTGAATTAGTTTGAATGTGGCCCAACACAAATTTGTAAACTTTCTTAAAACATTATGAGATTTATGCACAGAACCTTTTAAAGTCATTTTATTTTTAGCTAATCAGCTGTTCATGTGTTTTATGTGTGTCCCAAGACAATTGTTCTTTCAGTGTGGTCCAAGGCAACTAAAAGATTGGATACGCTTAATGATGGTTGGTCTGTATTGTGGCCAGTGGAGATGCTGCACCAAAGAGATTGACCAGCAGCATCACACTTCAGGAAACATGATCCACAGGTCTTACAGGGTTGACTTCTTATCCAGCTTCCCATGTAATCAATAAGTTCTGATTGTCGACTGATTCCAGTGAGGTGCTAAGCCAGCATCAGAGGTCATAAGATTGTAACTTGGGTTAAGCGTATTTGTCATGGACTTGAGGTTCACTTAGTGCTGTGATAGCTATAATGGTCAAGTGTGGGGGTCTGTCCTTCAGACCCTGACCTAATAATGTATGAATAAAGTACACTGACACACAGATTGTGCTTTGCCAGTTGGACTGAGCATCTGGACCACTTAGTTGCAGCATGGCCTCGATCAGTCAGTGAGACTTGCATTTATTCAGTAACGATTAATTGACAAAGTTCGTGAGTAAACACCACTAGAGGATAATTGACCTGGTCACCCCCACCCCAGGGAGAACAATCATGCACCCATGAATGATAAAAAGTTGGTCTTAAGGCCACATGAGTAAACAAGCTAGTTAGGTAAACTCCCCACATTCCTTTGTACTCACCTTAAGCTATTTACTTAAGGTAAGGATCAAATTCACTTCAGCCATAACAGTTACTAAAGCTATGCAAACTTCTCAGCATTCCAAGAAGGTTTGGGACTATTACTATAACTATCTTTAATATTTTTCTCACCAATCTGATTGAACCCCTACAGTCAAGAACTTAAGGACACAACAGCCAATGTGTTCAGAACACAAGGACAGGCCTACTAGTAAAAAAATGATCACAGACAAAACTATAGTTTTAAGACTGGAATAAATACCCACTTCTTCAACAAACAGACATTGATGCACAACCACATGAATCAAAAATAATCAGAGAGGCGGGGTGTGGTGGCTCATACCTGTAATCCAAGCACTTTGGAAGGCTGAGGTGGGCAGATCATTTGAGGTCAGGAGATTGAGACCAGCATGACCGACACGGTGAAATGCTGTCTCTACTAAAAATACGAAAAAAATTAGCCAGTGTGGTGGCGCATGTCTGTAGTCCCAGCTGCTTGGGAGGCTGAGGCAGGAAAATCACTTGAAGCCAGGAAGCAGAAGTTGCAGTGAGCTGAGATCATGCCACCACTCTCCAGCCTGGGCCACATAGTGAGACTCTGTCTAAAAAAACAAAAAATAACAGAAAGACATGACACTCACCAAATGGACAAAATGAAATGCAATTGCTAAATATATATGATTAGTCTAACAAAGAATTCAGACCAGGAAGAAGTGTCTTGTGATTTTCTGTTTTTTTTTTTTTTTGAGATGAAGTCTCACTCTGCCACCCAGGCTGGAGTGCAGTGGCGCAATCTCAGCAAAGACCCGTGTTTTAAGGCAGAACAGTGAACTTCAATAAAACATAAATAATTTTGAAACTTACCAGAGAAATTAACAGTTTATAAACTAACAAATAAAATGAAAATCCTGAAACTAGAAAATAAGTCAAATAAAATAAAAATTACAGCAGAGTGCATCGGCAGAAGAATTGATCTAGCAGAAGAAATAATCAGTGAGTTCAAAGACGGGCTATTAGAAAATAGAGTGAAAAGTGATTCGCCTGCTTTATATATATATTATATATATATTACATACATATGTATATAAATATTATATATAAATATAAATAAATATTCAGTCAAATTTTTTATTTATTAATTTACTACAAGCAAAAAACTAGGTTATGGGATGTACAGTAAACATCAAAAGAGCAAATGTTTTGGTCACTGGATTTCAAGAGAGATATATGAAGACCAATGGGTAGATGGCTTATTTTAAAATATACTAGAAGAATACTTGTCAAACCTGAAGAATAATAAAAATATTTAGGTGCAGGAGGGCTAACATCATCAATCAGATTCAATCCAAACAAAGTTAGTATAAAACATATTACAATCAAACTGCCAAAGGTCAACAAAAAAAGAGAGATCCTAAAAGCAGCAAGGAAAAAGCATAAGGAACTTCTAATACATCTAGAAATATTATGGGCCCACAGGGAGTGAGATAATTAATGTATTTAAAGTGCTGAAGAAAACAACTGCCAACCAAGAAGCAAAGCTTTCTTTCAGAAATGAAGAGAGATACATATTTTCCCAGACAAACAAAAGTTTAGAGAGTTTATCATCATTAGACCTGCTATACAAGATACGCTAATGGAGTTCTTTAATGTGAAAGGAAGAGTATAAATAAGAAACACAAAAACATCTAAAGATGTAAAACTCTGATTAAAATAAATGTAGTAAAACTCACAATATTCTAATCACCTAATGGTCTTGTGCACAATATTCTAATCACATAATGGTGTTTTATTATGAAGATTAAACAATCAAACTGTTAAAAATAATATAAATTTCATAAGTGGCACACAATATAAACAGGTGTAGGCTGGGCATGGTGGCTGGTGCTTGTAATCACAACATTTTGGGAGGCCAAGATGGGCAGATTCTTGAGTACAGGGATTCAAGACCATCCTGAGCCACATGGTGAAACCTGTGTTTACTAAAAATCTAAAAAATTTAGCCAGACATCGTGGTTAATTTGGGTGGCTGAGATGGGAGAATCACCAGAGCCAGGAAAGTTGAAAGCTGCAGTGAGCCATGATCACACAGTTGCACCACAGGTGACAGATCTGAGACATTGTCTCCACAAAAAATAAATAAATAAATAAAATAAGTTTTTGCATCATAAATTCAAAATGTGGGTGTAAACTGTAGAATATTTTTTTTTTTTTTTTTGTAATCTAAGTTAGGTTGTTACTAGTTTTATTTATTTATTTATTTAAGATGGAGTTTCGCTCTTGTTGCCCAGGCTGGAATGCAATGGTGCGATCTCTGCTCACAGCAACCTCCACCTCCTGAATTCAAGTGATTCTTTTGCCTCAGCATCCTGAGTAACTAGGATTACAGCCATGCGCCACCACACCCGGATAATTTTGTACTTTTAGTAGAGACAGGGTTTCTCCATGTTAGTCAGGATGGTCTGGAATTCCTGACCTCAGGTGATCTGCCCG
The DNA here is from genome assembly GCF_008728515.1 of Papio anubis. NCBI lineage: Eukaryota > Metazoa > Chordata > Mammalia > Primates > Cercopithecidae > Papio > Papio anubis. The sequence continues at coordinate 2,387,533 of NC_044997.1, forward strand.
CCTCAACCTTAAAAACTGTTGGGATAACAGGCATGAGCCACCACACCCTGCCACGTTACTAGTTTTAAAAACCTTTTACAGGCCGGTCACAGTGGCTGACGCCTGTAATCCCAGCACTTTGGGAGGCCGAGGTGAGCGGATCACAAGGTCAGGAGATCGAGACCACCCTGTCTAACACGGTAAAACCCCGTCTCTACCAAAAATACAAAAAAAAAAGAATTAGCCAGGCATGGTGGCAGGTGCCTGTAGTCCCAGCTACTCAGGAGGCTGAGGCAGGAGAATGGCGGGAACCCGGGAGGCGGAGCTTGCAGTGAGCTGAGATTGCACCACTGCACTCCAGCCTGGGCGACAGATCCAGACTCCATATCAAAAAAAAAAAAAAAAAAAAAAAACCTTTTACAACAATATTGGATTCTTTTTCTAAGCCTCATGGTAACCTCAAAGCCAAAATCTATAATAGATACACTAAAAATAACTATGAAAAAATTAAATAATAATACTAACGAACATTACTTAATCACAAAGGAAGACAGTAAGAGAGGAAGAAAGAAAAAAGAACCTACAAAACAACAAGAAAACAATTAACAAAATAGCATAAGTTCTTAACCCTCAAGAATTACGTTGAACCCAGATGTAGTGGACCACACCTATAATCCCAGCATTTTGGGAGGTGGAGGCAAGCAAATCACCTGAGGTCAAGAGTTAAGGACCTGTCTGGCTAACATGGTAAAACCCTGTTTCTTTTAAAAATACAAAAAAAAAAAAAAAAAGAGGCCGGGCGCGGTGGCTCAAGCCTGTAATCCCAGCACTTTGGGAGGCCGAGACGGGCGGATCACGAGGTCAGGAGATCGAGACCATCCTGGCTAACATGGTGAAACCCCGTCTCTACTAAAAAATACAAAAAACTAGCCGGGCGCGGTGGCGGGCGCCTGTAGTCCCAGCTACTCGGGAGGCTGAGGCAGGAGAATGGCGTGAACCCGGGAGGCGGAGCTTGCAGTGAGCTGAGATCCGGCCACTGCACTCCAGCCTGGGCGGCAGAGCGAGACTCCGTCTCAAAAAAAAAAAAAAAAAAAAAAAACCAAGCCCACAGTTATAGAAACAAAGGGTCAAACTTTGTTCTTACCAGGAGACATCCTGCAGCTGGACAGATACAGAGGGAATTGTGCAGAAAGTTGCAGACAGTTTTACAGATAAGAAAGCTACTTAAACAGCTACAAAGAGTGGAATCTTATAAAAGCTTTTGCATTCAACTATAACCTGGCAACCCACCAAGGACTGCTCTTGGCTCCAGAGAGTTTTCTTCTTTCACGTATTAAACTTATGCTGCAGGCTCACCCTTTGTATCCACACTCCTTAATTTTCTTGGTCCTGAGATGACGAGCTTTGATAACACTTTAGACAACCAGACTAGTGAACCTCCACTTTTCACTGTTTTACCAAGATGGCACAACTGCACTGCAGCCTGGATGACAAAGCAGGACTCCATCTCAAAACCAGTAATTAATAATAATAATAATACAAACCTTGAAGGTCACTTAATTGACAGAGCAGGACTCCATCTCAAAAACAGTAATCAATAATAATTATTATACAAACCTTGAAGGTCACTTGATTGAATTCTCCTATAAAAAGATGCATAGTGGCAGCTGGGTGCAGTGGCTCACACCTGTAATCCCAGCACTTTGCAAGACAAGGTGGGCAGATCATGAGGTCAGGAGATCGAGACCATCCTGGCTAACATGGTGAAACCCTGTCTCTAGTAAAAATATAAAAAGTTAGCCAGGCTTTGTGGCACATGCCTGTAGTCCCAGCTACTTGGGAGGCAGAGGCAGGAGAATCTCTTGAACCGAGGAGGCAGAGGTTGTAGTGAGTGAGCCAAATCATGCTACTGTACTCCAGCCTAGGCAACAGAGTGAGACTCCATCTCAAAAAAAAGATGCAGAGTGGCTAGGTGGATTTTTAAAAATTCAGACTACATAATGTCTGTGAGACTTACTTCATGTGTAAGGACATACACAGACTCCAAGTAAAGGAATGGGAAAAAAGTTCCATGCAAGTGGAAAACAAAAAAGAGCAGGAGTGATTATATGTATGTAATTTAGTATATAACTCGGTAAAATAGGCATAACTAAAAACAGTTATAAAGAGACAAAGAAGGTTATTATATAACAATAAAGGGTAATACAGACAGAGGAGATGACAATTATAAATATAGAGGCACCCCCTATAAGACCATCTAAATATATAAAGCAAACATCAATGAGATAGAAAAAACTGAAAGACAGACTGAAATACAGTAATATAAAGAGATTTCAACATTCCATTTTCAGCAGGGAACAGATCATCCAGATAAACAATTAACAAAAACAGACTGGCTTTAAATTGCACTCCAGACCAAACAAAGTCAATATGCTTTGCAATAGATATCTTGAAATTTATTGTTCCTGTCTAATTAGTTCTTTTTAAATGCTTGGTGGGATTCAGCAGTTAAATCAGGTCCTGGGCTTTCCTTTGATAGACATTTTGTTACAGATTTAATTTAAAGACCGGCAAAGGCCTCTTGCTTATCATTTTATTACTGACTTAACACATTTACCCAATATTCTATCCAATAGTTGGAGAATATACATTCTTCACAACTTCATGAAACTTTCTCCAGTATTGACCATCTTTTAAGCCTCCAAAACAACATATGTAGAAGACTGAAATCACATATTTAAGAAGATTGAAATGATATATTAAATCAGTAATTGTATTGTTTGGACCTCAATGGTATAAAACTAGAAATCAATAACAGGAAGAACTTTTGAAAATTTTAAAAACACAAAAAGTAAGGTGTGGGGGTGCATGTCTATTGTCCCAGTTACTAAGGAAGCTGAGGTAGGAGGATTGCTTGAGTTCAAGGCCAATTTGGGTAACAAGGCAAACTTAAAAAAAAAAAAAAAAAAAAAAAACCAGCAGGGCCCAGTGGCTCATGCCTGTTAATTAGCTACATTTACTCATTCCACAGTGTATATATACTTCAAAATATATTGCATATGATAAAAGAATTCAAAGTTTTTTGTCAACTGAAAAAAAATTCAAATAAGTTAAGGTACAACATAAGGAACAAAATCCAGAAATCTTTACAAAAATATTTGTCTAGTAAGTCCATCACCTGGGCTTCATTGGAACAGTTGTTTTTGTGTGCTTTTCTCTTTGGGTTTTAGTAATACATTCTGCTTCTTTGCATGCCTTCTATACTTTTGTTGAAAATGGGAAACATGACATGACAAGCTGTGGAAATCAAGTTAATCTCCTCCTTTAGGGTGTGAGATCCAAATATCTCAGTGTGTGATCTTTTTTTTCTTCTTTTCCATTGTGTTCTTTCTACTTTGTTGTTTTGTTTTTGTTGTTGTTGTTGTTATTGTTGAGATGGAGTCTCACTTTTTCGTCCATGCTGAAGTGCAGTGGTGTGATCTTGGCTCACAGCAACTTCCTTCTCCTGAACAACTGGGACTACAGGTGCATGCCACCACACCTGGCTTTTTTTTGCTTTTTAGTAGAGATGAGGTTTCACCATGTAGGCCAGGCTGTTCTCAAACTCCTGGCCTCAACTGATATGCTGGTCTTGGCCTCCCAAAGTGCTGTGATTATAGGCATGAGCCGCCACACCCAGTCTCAGTGTGTGATCTTAAGAATGCCTTTCATATTTAACCATGAAGTTAATCTGCCTTAGCCTCTACTTCATTCTCATGAAGAGCCTTAATATCAGGCATAAGTGGAGGGATATTTCCTTTGCAGGTCTTTTCTGAGTATGTGCCTGCACATGTTTTTCAACATTTCTGGTAATATGTAGACATTTTACAAAGCATTTTTAAAACACAGGTCATCTCTTTCATGAGTCTTTTTTTCCCCACACCTTTGGTTAACATATTGCTTGCAGCACTCCTTATCACTTGCCTGTGTATAAAGCATGCCATTTTGTTCTGATGCTGTGACATTTGGGGTCTTGCTGATCCTGGAGAGACTGAGTCTTCCAAGATTAGGCAATTCCTAGTGATAATAAAAGACCCATACGCAGGAGTGTCCCTCTGTATGTAAGTCAACCAATTCAGACTTCCTTAATTACTTCAGGGCTCAGGAACAGGAAACTAGACATAGCCCCTGTCCCTGGAACTCACTGAAATTATCAAAATTATCTAAATTAAACACTTTACCCTGATTCATTCCTTCTTGTGGAAAGAAACCACAATAAAGTCTCTTGCCAACATTTCTCCGTTGCTGTGCTTAACAACTGACTGACCATGGCGCTTCCCCATGTGTGCTCTTTCATAGTATGCAGTGTGTCTCTTATGTCTATAGATCTGTGATTATGCAAATTTCTTTTTATATGGTAGTCACGCATGTCTCCATGTTTCTTTCAACCTCATTAAAACAAATACAAGGTGTATTTTAAGACACTCAGGTAGGTGCAACACAAACAGTTGCCTCTAAAAATTTCCAGGAAACAACCCTACATTCTGGTTCTTGTACTACTATGTGAGTTCTAAGTTAGGTATGGTAAAGACAAACATTTTCATCTACTCCTCCAGGGAACCATCAGACAGTTAAATTGAGGATAACACTTTCGAAATCATAATTCTTTCATTCTCCTCCATTTGGTACTACTACCTAGAATGCAGACTACTATTTTCAAGGCTATTGCTTGAGCTGGGTTGCAATGGATGTGTTAAATGCCACACTGCTCACTATTTTTACCAAGATTTGGCTGTTTTTCTTCAATAAGCACTGATTGTGTTCCTACAAGCTTTTGGTTAGTGTCTACAGTTCTGAAAATGTTAAATCTGACAGTTTTTCTTTCACTACCATTTTTTGCTATTGTTTTTAAGGGGTGAAGTTTTGTAACTCCTTCTTATGACATTGTGGCTGATGCCCATAAACATTTCTTTCTTATATATAAATTTGTAAACTGGCTGGGAAACTTTTTTTTAATACAAAACTCTGAACCCACAGCATGTTTTTTAATCACTCTTTTAGCATGATATATCCTCACTGTGTGGGATGGTTAACAGGAGTGAATGCCCTTTCAACCATGTCGTTTCCAAAATGTTCGGCTCTCCACACTTAAATGCTTTGTGTCAGGAAGTAAACTGCTCCACGTTTTTTATTTCCAGGCCTATGAAGAATATGTAGCTCACAGAGGAACAACCGTAGGACCTTCCAATATGAGCAGTTAAAGTACAGTATTTCCTGCAAATGGCAACATAGGTTTTTGAGGTCTGTCTCCTCCCACCAAAGACATCAGAATCTGCCAGATGTTGATCATTTCTCGGATGTGTGCATTTTAGCTTCACAAGGACCTCCTTATAAATGTCTAAATTATAGTAATTTCAACCTCTTATTCTCTCCTAGAGCTCTAGTTCATTCCTCTCTTGTTGTTACCCCTGTGATAACCTGCAGTGGTTTGTTTGCTTTTTCAGTATGTAATTATCAATTATTTATGGTAAATTATTTGAGCTAAAATAACTAGGGTGGTCTATATCTCCTGATTTAACCATTATCAATTCTGTGGGTTAACTTGTATTCCTGTGTGACTCCCCTCAAAAATTCCTATTATTTCTAGTCAGTCTCCTGCCATATCTGTAACTCCTTACTGTACTCATTTCTGTCACAGAAATTATTGTGATTTCAATCATTGTTTTTTGTTAACTATCTTATCCCAGGCACAAATGGCTACACAATTTATAAGGTCTAGTGCAAAATAAAAATGGAGGACAACTTGTCAAAGAATTATTAAGAGCCTGGGCATGGTGGGTCATGTCTATAATCCCAACACATTGTAAGGTCAAGGTGGGCAGATCACCTGAGGTCAGGAGTTTGAGAATAGCTCTGCCCAACATGCTGAAACCCTGTTTCTACTAAAATAGCCAGTTATGGTGGTGCGAGCCTGTAATCTCAGCCACTCAGGAAGCTGAGGGAGGAGAATCGCTTGAATGGCGGTGGCTGAGATCAGGCTGTTGCATTCCAGCCTGGGCAACAGAGCAAGAGTCCATTTCAAAAAAGAAAAAAAAATAATAAGAAATCAAAGGCTGCCACAGCAGAGCAATTAGTCCAAGTCCTTGAAGTTCAAACCTTGTGCTGCAAATACAGGTCTTCTGCTCATGAAGCTGGCCTCAATTCCAAGTGAGTTGCTCCCTGATGTCATTCTACATCTCTATATACCCTCACTGGATGGCACTAATGAAATTCTGAGTATGTTTGAGAAATTAATGAATGGTTGAGGAAAAATAAAACAAGAAAACAAAGTGTCAGGCCTCTGAGTCCTAAATAACCCATCGTTTTCCCTGTGACCTGCACATATACATCCAGATAGCCTAAAGTAACTGAAAATCCACAAAAGAAGTGAAAATGGCCTGTTCCTGCCTTAACTGATGATATTCCATGACAAAAGAAGTGAAAATGGCCAATCTCTGCCTTAAGTGATGACATTACCTTGTGAAATTCCTTCTCCTGGCTCATCCTGGCTCAAAAGCTGCCCCACTGAGCACCTTGTGACCCCTGCCCCTGCTTGCCAGAGAGCAAACCCCTTTGACTGTAATTTTCCACTACCCACCCAAGTCCTATAAAACGGCCCCACCCCTGTCTCCCTTCACTGACAATCTTCAGACTCAGCCCACCTGTATCCAGGTGAAATAAACAGCCTTGTCGCTCACATAAAGCCTGTTTGGTGGTCTCTTCACACAGACACGAGTGAAACAAAGCAAGTATTAACATGAGAATTGGTAAGCTTCTGCGTACCCGCATAAGAGAAAATGAGTGACTAACATGAGAAACTGGAGGGCCCAAACATAAGCACACAGCAAGCTCAACAAATAACATGAATTGGCATGAAGGGGCAGCTGAGGCACACTGCAAACAATCATTGGCAGCGAGAATAAGCTGTAGGAAATGTTTGCCCCAGTCCTGAGGCCTCTGTCTACCCTCCCTCTTCCTGTCACGCCCTTCTTTTCCCGGTCTTTTGCAGTCCTAATAAACTTACTTTAAAGACCTTTTTGAGCATGGGTAGGCACCCTACACGGCGCAGTCGCAGTAAGTTCCCCCAAAATAATATTGGCCATTTCCAATATATGGGCGCTTTTGAACTGAAAGCGATGTTACCCTAATTTACCACGTTTCTTTTGTAACCCTGCCTCTCGTTTCTGTGAAGAGGCGTCACGAGATCTCCTTTAAAAGGCTGGGCAGTGCCATCTTTGTGCCTGGCATGTTGTGGTGCCAGACTGGAGCTGTGACGCTTGTGGATTTACTTGTTACCAAGCTCTCGCGGAGACCAGACCCAGGAAATACGAGGCGCGCCTCAATGTGAAGGACATACTAGCGAAGGTACAGGAAAGAGAAGGGAACTGGGAAGGAGAGGAGAACTGAAAGGAAAGGTGAGGGAACTGGGAGGAGAACTGGGAAGCTCTCAAGCACATCCAGGTCATGCGTCTATCCCTGGAGGAGGGGTGTTTGGGTGCATAAGCGGCGTTGTTCCGGATCCTCAGCTGCAGAAGGCAGTAGAGGGCACAGGTCGCTACGTAGGGGTCCAGGAGGAGGACTGACACTTCTCCGGCGGAGTGGGTGTGGAGAAGCGCTGGAACCCTCACCGTGACTCAATTCCCACCTGGTGGGTGTGTGCCTAAATGCAGGCATGAGGGTCCTCGGTTTAGCCTGGTACTGTGGTAGACACCTGGAACTGCGTAGTTCCTTGACATGTGCCTAGGCTTGGCATGGAGCCAAACGGGAAGAAGTGTGGCTGTGGAGGAGCTGGGGCATGGGTTTTCCTCTACTCTTGCAATAGGAAAGATGCCCCTTCTCGCTGGACCCAGGATATTGGGAAAAGTGGACCACAGTGAACAGCCTTCAGGCCCCAGCAAGCTGTTTAGGGAAGAGTCCAGGCAGCAGCAAGGTTGGAACAATTTAAATATTTCTACAGAAGTGGAAAATGTTAGGAATTAAAGTAATAATTGTAATAAAAGAGGTTTGCAAATGACTGTTATGTTTTAAGTAAGAAAACACTGCCTATACTTATAAAAATCCACACAAACAGGTCTCTGAGGCCCAACAACAAATTAGATTGGATTTGTATTTTACTACTGTGTGCCACCTCGTAAACTGCAATAAAGGAGTATATTTTGGAGGTGGGAGAAAGGTGGAATGCAAACTAAATTGACTATTGTATCAAAAAGTGACACTTTTGATATCGTAAGATGGAAAGCGGTTTTGCCTGTACTTAAAGATAATTTCAGTACCTATGACTTGGTACGTTTTGAAATGATGTTATTCAATTTTAGACTGTGATGCTTGTTCTTGTTTGTAAAATAATAAAAATGATAGAAAAAATAAGTTAAAACTTTGCCCTTTAAATTTTACAGATAAACGGATTTAATTCTTTGCTTTACCAAGACTACAGAAATACTCACAAGAGGGAAGACATTTTTATCTCTGGCTTTGAGAGTAAACTTTAATTTTTGAAAGTGTTAAAATTAGAAAACGCATCACCAGTTTGGTATCTTCTATGGACTCTAGAAGAATGAACCATATGCATACACATAATTTTTTTTTTTTTTTCTGGAGAGCAAGTCTGCTTTGTTGCTCAGGCTGGAGTGCTCTGACAGGATCTGGGCTCACTGCAACCTGCGCCTCCCAGATGCAAGCAATTATCCTTCCTCAGCCTCCCTAGCAGCCAGGATTAAAGGCACCCAACACCATGCCTGGCTAATTTTTGTACTTTTAGTGCAGATGTCGTTTCACTGTCTTGGCCAGGTTAGCCTTGAACTCCTAACCTTGTGACCCACCCGCCTCGGCCTCCCAAAATGCTGGGATTACAGGCTTGAGCCACAGAACCCGGCCCCATATACATAATTTTTAACTGTTCATTATGAAGTATTACAGTTTTTCTTAACATAACGATACACTTAATCAAATGGTAGTTTTACTTCCATGAAGGTAACTATCAAATACATGATTTTCGGCCGGGCGCGGTGGCTCACGCCTGTCATCCCAGCACCTTGGGAGGCCGAGACGGGCGGATCACAAGGTCAGGAGATCGAGACCATCCTGGCTAACATGGTGAAACCCCGTCTCTACTAAAAATACAAAAAACTAGCCGGGCGAGGTGGCGGGCGCCTGTAGTCCCAGCTACTCGGGAGGCTGAGGCCGGAGAATGGCGGGAACCCGGGGGGCGGAGCTTGCAGTGAGCTGAGATCCGGCCACTGCACTCCAGCCTGGGTGACAGAGCGAGACTCCGTCTCAAAAAAAAAAAAAAAAAAAAAAAAAAAAAACAAATACATGAGAGAGAACCCAGCAAGACTCCACTTTTCTGACCTACTTAAACTTGACATACTACATGTCTGTTGTTTAAAGCAGCTAAGTTTTGAGGTAATATGTTAGTTATGGATAAGTAATACACTAATTAAATTGAATTTTTTTTTACAAGTTTGTTTAACACAGTTTCCTCTTAACTATAGATACCACATTGCTTATAGTTTATACTGGGGAAATAGGGTTAACGATGTTTAAGGACTTTGCTTGATAGGTTGTGAGTATGTTCACATTTAATCTTCAAAACTATGCTGTAGGTAGTGTTAAACCACTGAAACAGATAACTTCACTTCTATCCAGTATTCTTGAGTAAGTTTTGTAAGGTCATAGAAGTAGTAAGTTGCTAAAATAGAATTCAAACTCATATGTATCTGTCTCTAAAGCAGGTTCTCTTTCTACTATGCATCAGTATCCGCATGATGAAACTGAACATCAACTTGAGCAAGTTATTAAACTGTAACTGTTTTAAGAACAGTTACTTAAAAACCCTTTTTTGTCTCCCCCGTCCCCAACTTCCTACTCTTCCTCCACCCTCCAAAGTGATAATTTCCTGATTTTTCTTACCAAAAGTATGTCTCTTTTTGCACTTTATGTCAACATAATATATTGTGCTTACATTATATACTTTGTTGTTTCTGACTTCCTTTGCTTAATATTGTTTGTAGGTTATGTGGTTCCATTGTTCCTCAGTATATTATCATTCTGTTGTTGATGTATATTTTATTTAATTCTCAGTTTAGGGAAACATCTTTATGACCTTGGATTATAATAGACAAAAGTTTTTTAGATACAAAAACTACTTACCTTATAAGAAAAGGTTGATAGTTGGAACTCTATTAAGATTAAGAATTTCTGTTCATCAAAATATACTTCTTTTTTTTTTGAGACAGGGTCTCACTTTGTCACCCACACTGGAATGCAGTGGCACAATCATGTCTCACTGCAACCTCTGCTTTCTAGGCTCCAGCAATTCTTCTGCCCCAAACTTTCAAGTCGCTGGGATGACTGTGTGCCACCACAGCTGGCTAATGTTTGTTTGTAGAGGCAGGGTTTTGCCATGTTGTCCAGGCTGGTCTTTATCTCCTGAGCTCAAGTGATCTCCCTATTTTGGCCTCCCATAGTGAGTGCTAGGATTACAGATGTGAGCCACCATGCCTGGCCAAAATATACTTCTAAGAGAGAGAAAAGACAAGGTGCAGACTGGGAAAAAATACTCAAAATACAGAAATCTGACATAGAACTTGTGTATTGTATCTAAGCTATATAAAGAAGACCAAGAAAACAAGAGTATAACCAGAGAAATCGAGAAAAAGAAAAACCAACTAAGCAGTCTATCAGTATAGAGTGTGTTCACATGTAAATAGCTAAGTGGGGGAAAAAAAAGACTGTTCCTTGTTATTCATTCAGGAAGTACAACTAAAAATTAGAGTGAATACTGCATATTTAGGAAAGTGACTAATATGAAACAGACAAAAGTACTAAATGTTGGCAAAGATAGGCAGCAGTAAAAACTCTCAGATACTGCTGGTGAGAGTGAAGATTTGTATAACCACTGTGAAATTTAGCAAATAGTTTTAAATCAATTGTATCAAGACCTGGTAATTTCACTCCTGAGGTGTATGTTTACCATAAGGTATACATATATTCATCAAAAGATATGTCCTGGGTGTTTACTAGTAATTGTGCCACTCCTAATATCTTTGTACATTAAGATAATGTTTAAAAATTATCATAAATATAAATACCAAAGGTATAATCTCTGGCATTTCTAAGTATTAATTCTTTAAATAAAGTGTTTTTATTATCTTTAAATATATTCAAAGGAATCTAAGTAATACTAATTTGTTGTCTACCATTGTTCATTTTCAAAAATGGCAAACTGTACTTTGACAAAGTTGAATGTTTTATATTGTTTCTTTTTCTGCTTCAACTAATATTTATTTTTCATGTTACCATAGAATTTTATCAGAATATATTTCATTTTTAGTGTTGAAACATTTATCAATAGTCTTATACTCATCTGTAAGAAAAATAGTTAAAGTTGAAATAAATTTTTTTCCTGTGATCATAAAACTGTGACGTGCTAACTTTTCCTTCTGCAAAGTAATGAATTTATTATTCTAAGTGTACTATAAAGCTGAGTGCACTGCCTGTAATCTTAGCTCTTTGGGAGGCTGAGGAAGGATTGCTTGAGCCCAAGCATTTGAGACATGCCTAGGAAACATGAGAAGACCTCATCTCTACAGGAAGAAAAAATAAATAAAAAAATTAGCTAGTGTGGTGGCACACACCCATAGTCCCAGCTACTTGGGAAGCTGAGGACCTCAATCTTCTTAAGTCCAGAAGGTTGAGGCTGCAGTGAAATGTGTTTGTGCCACTTCACTACAGCCTGTGTAATAGAGCAAGACCCTGACTCAAGAAAAAATATATACAATTAAAAAGTGTGAATAAAACAAATCTCAATACCTCTTTCTCTGTATCACACTAGACCCATTCATGAGTTGTTCAGGCCAAAAATCTTTGGTCATTCTTGATGCCCTTTGGTTACTAGTAAATCATATTTGGTCTACCAGCAAATTATGTAAATACAAATGCAGAATGTGATTACTTATTGCTATCTCCATCCAGGTCCAAGCCATTTATCATCCATATTCTGGATTATGAAAAGAACCCATAACAGCTTTTATTTTTGCTTCTTGTTATTGGCAGTTTTGTCACATAATCATAGTAGCAGTTGGGATGACAATTCTTAAAAATTATAAAACTTTAAAAATTTAAAATAAAAAATCTCAGTCTTCTTTTACCATAAATTTTACAGGAATGTATGCCCTTTATTCTCTGGAAAACTGTAGCATATTCTGTGTCTCAAAAAATAATATAATTTATGTCATTGCACTTGGTTTTTTATTTATTTGTTTTTTCTTTTTTCTTTTCTTTTCTTTTCTTTTTTTTTTTTTTTTAAGACAGAGTGTTGCTTAGTCACCCAGGCTAGAGTGCAATGGTGCAATCTCAGCTCACTGCAAACTCTGCCTCTTGAATTCAAGCGATTCTCCCACTTCAGCCTCCTGAGTAGCTGGGATTACAGCACCTGCCATCATGAGTGGCTAATTTTTGTATTTTTGTAGAAACGGGGTTTCACCATGTTGGCCAGGGTGGTCTCATACTTCTGAACTCAGGTGATTTACCTGCCTCGGCCTCCCAAAGTGCTGGGATTATAGGTGCGAGCCATCGCACTTGGTGGACTTTTTTGTTTTAAAATGATTTTAGCCATTTTTAAAGTGTATAGTACAGTCATGTTAAATATACCCACATTGTTGTGCAACAGATGTCAAGAGTTTTTTCATTCTGCAATGCTGAAACTATAGCCAACTTTTTCCACTGCTCTAGCCCCAGTAAGCACCATTCTTTCTGCTTTGATAAGTTTGACACTTTAGTTATCTAAGAATCAGAGTTTTTTATTTGTTTAATGACTGGCTTATTTCACTTTATTTATCCTTTTATTTATTTATTTTTAATTTTATTTATTTGTTTATTTTTTTGAGACGGAGTCTCATTCTGTCTCCAGGCTGGAGTGCAGTGGCTTGATTCTCCTGCCTCAGCCACCCAAGTAGCTGGGATTACAAGCACGTGCCATCACACCCAGCTCATTTTTGTATTTTTAGTAGAGATGGGGTTTCACCATGTTAGCCAGGATGGTCTTGATCTCCTGACCTCATGATCTGCCCGCCTCAGCCTCCCAAAGTGCTGGGAATATAGGCATGCGCTGCCACACCTGGCCTATTTCACTTTTATGCTCTCAAAAATCATTCTTACTGTTGCCTGTGACAGAGTGAACAGTATATATAAGACTGAATAATATTCCATTTTATATATATACATCATGTTTTGTTGTATTTTTTTATCTGTCAGTGAACATTAACGTTTCTTTTGCCTCTTGACTATTGTGAACAGTACAGCTATAAACATGGCTCTACAACCTTGCTTTCATTTGTTTTCATTATTTCATTTGTTTTGTTTTTGTTTTGAAGTGACATTGTTGGATCAAATGGTACTTATATTCCGTTTTCTATTGTAATTGCATGCAATTACAATATGGTCATGATATGACCAACAGTGTACAAAGGTTTTAATTTCTCCACATCCTCACCGAATCTTGTAACTCTTTTTTTTTTTTTGGATTATGGTGGCCATCCTAATGTTTGGGTGCTAATATCTCAGTTTAGTTTTTATTTCTATTTCTCTAATAGTAATGTTGAACATCTTTTTTTTACGATTGTTGGCCATGTGTACATTCTCTTTTGAGAAATCTTTCTTCAAGTTTTTTGCACATTTTTACATTATTTGTTTTTGGATTTTTTTTTTTTTTTTTTTTTTTTGGCTGATTATTATCTTTGATTCTCAGAAATTAAGTTTGATGTCTCTTTTGTCTATTTTTGCTTTTCTTTCCTGTGGCTTTGGCATATAGTCAAGTAGTTATTACCAACTCCAGTGTTCTAAAGTCTATTTTCTTTTGGTTATTTTATAGTTACAGATCTTATATCTGAGCCTTAAATCAAGAATTAATTTTGTGTATAATGTAGGATAAGGTTCCAGCTACATTTGTTTCCATGTAGGTATCCGGTTTCCCCAACACTGTTGTTGTTAAGACTGTTTTTAGCATTGGATGGTCTTGCCATCCTTTTAGGGGATCATGTGACTGGACTCTGTACTGTTAATAATGGTCTATATGTCTGTCTTTATGCCACTATCACTTCTGATTACTGTAGCTTTGTAGTAAGTTTTCAAATAAAGAACTTATTTCAAATGAGGAGTCATCTAAATTTGTTCTTTTTTAAAAGATTGTTTTGGCTGTTTAGAGTTTGTTGAGATTCCATTTGAACTGTTAAGATTTTTTGTGGAGGGATTCTGACAGGGTTTATATTGAATCTCGGTCTTTTTGGGTATGCTATATTAGAAATATTAGCTCTTCAGGTTGTGAATACAAGATGTCTTTCCATAAATTTGTGTCTTTTAATATTTTTCAGTAATTTATACCTTTCTGTGAATGAGTCTTTTATCTTTGTAATGGTTAAGTTTATACATATTGTAAATGAAATTTTCTCTAGGTTTCCAGTTTTGATTGGTCATTGTTAATAAATAGAAACACACAGATTACTTTGTGTTAGTTTTGTATCCTGCAACTTTGTTAAACTTGGTTGTTTTCTCTAAGAGTGTGTGTGTGTGTGTGTTGTGTAAAATCCTAGGGCTTTCTACCTATAAGAGCATGTCATCAATGCACTATTATAACTTTTCTTCTTCCTTTTCAATTTGGATGACCCTGATCTTCCCCTCACACCCTCTCCCCTACCTTCCTTCTCTTGACTAAGTGCTCTGGTTAGGACTTCATTGTTGTATGAATAGGATGACAAGAGTGTTTTTCCTGTTTTGATATTAGAAGGAAGGTTTTAAGTCTTTCACCATTTAATATGACCTAACTGTGGGCTTTTCATTTATGGTCTTGATTATGTGAAGATGGCTTTCTTGTATTCCTAACTATATTTTAATCAAGAAATGTGTTAAATTTATTCATTTATGTATTTATTTAGAAACAGTTTTACTTTGTTACCGTTTGTTGCTGGAAGGCAATGGTTTGATCCTAGCTTACTGCAGCCTCAAACTCCTAGGCTTAAGAAATCTTCCTTCCAGGCCGGGCGCGGTGGCTCAAGCCTGTAATCCCAGCACTTTGGGAGGCGGAGATGGGCGGATCACGAGGTCAGGAGATCGAGACCATACTGGCTAACATGGTGAAACCCCGTCTCTACTAAAAAAATACAAAAAACTAGCCGGGCGAGGTGGCAGGCGCCTGTAGTCCCAGCTACTCGGGAGGCTGAGGCAGGAGAATGGTGGGAACCCGGGAGGCGGAGCTTGCAGTGAGCTGAGATCCGGCCACTGCACTCCAGCCTGGGCGACAGAGCAAGACTCCGTCTCAAAAAAAAAAAAAAAAAGAAAAGAAATCTTCCTTCCAAATAGTTAGGACTACAGGCTCAAGCCACCACACCTGGCTAAATTTTAGAAGTTTTTTTTTTTGTTTTTTTGTTTGTTTGTTTGTTTGTTTTTTGAGAAACAGGGTCTCACTATGTTACCCAAGATAGTCTTCAACTATTGGCCTCAAGCATTCCTCCTGCCTCTGCTTTCTAAGTTGCTGGGGTTACAGATGAGAGCCACTGTGCCTAACCTAATGTGTTGAATTTTATCAAGTGCTATTCTGCGACAACTGAAATACTCATGTTTTTTTCCTTCATTCTATTAATGTGGTATAGTACATTGATTTGTTACTGTACAGTTAATAACTGTTCCCTAACAGGAATAAATTTCATTTGATTATGATGTGTGACTCTTTTAATGTGCTGTTGAATTCATATGTTGGTATTTTGTTGAGAAATGAAAGTAACAACAAAGAAATGAAAATATGGATAAAACGTTAGAAACTAAGATGATTCCAACAGAAATTCTGGAATAGAATGCTACAAAAACTGAGTTAAAAAATTTGCAAGGCTGGTTCTGTGGTGACTTTATGCCAATAATCCCAGGACTTGGCAAGGCTGAGGCAGGAGGATTGCTGAAGCCAACCAAGAGTTTGAGAGTAGTCTAGACAACAAAGAAGACCACATCTCTACAAAAACACTATTGCATGTGGCAACATGTGCCCAGCTCCTCTGAAGAGGGAAGATCCCTCAGCCCAGGAGGTCAAGGTTGCATTGAGCTATTATTGCACCACTACATTCAAGCTTGGGTGATAGAGTCCAAGATCCTGTCAAAAAAAAAAAGAAAGAGAAAGAAGAAAAAGGAAAGGAAAGGAAAGGAAAAAGGGAGGAAGGAAGGAAGGAAAGAGGAAGGAAGGAAGGAAGGAGGGCGAGAAAGAGGGAGAAAGAGAAGGAAGGAAGGAAGAAGGAAAGAAGAGGGAAGGAAGGAAGGAAGGATAAAGATAGAAAGGAAAGAAAAAGAAAAAGAGAGAAAGAAAGAGAAAAGAAAGAAAGAAAGGGAGGGAGGTAGGGAAGAAAGAGAGAAAGGAAGAAGAAAGAAAGAAAGAAGAGAGAAAGAGAAAGAAAAAGAAAGAAAGAAAGAGAGAGAGAGAAAGGAAGGAGGGAAGGAAAGAAGGAAAGAAAGAAAGAGGGAGGGACAGAGGGAAGAAAGAGAGAGAGACAGGAAGAAGAAGAAAGAAAAGAAAGAAAGAAAGAAAGAAAGAAAGAAAGAAAGAAAGAAAGAAAGAAAGAAAGAAAGAAAGAAAGAAAGAAAGAAAGAAAGGAAGGAAGGAAGGAAGGAAGGAAGGAAGGAAGGGAAGGAAGGAAGAGAGAGAGAGAGAGAAAGGAAGGAAGGAAGGAAGAAGGAAAGAGAAAGAGAAAGAAAGGAAGGAAGGAAGGAAGGAAGGAAGGAAGGAAAGGAAGGAGAGAGAAAGAAAGAAAGAGGAGTTTAACAATAAAATTTAATCAGAATAAATAAAAAATACTGAACTCGGAAAGAGAATACATCTGAAATTGTCAAGTTAGAGGGGAAATGGAAAATAAAAATGAAGAAAAGTGAAGGAAAAAACTAGAGGCTACAAGACACCACAAACGGAACACATGTATTGTGAGAGTCACAACACAAAACAAACAAACAAACAAAAAGAATGTTAGACTTTTTGGATAGTGGCTGAAAACTTTTCAGTTTTGAGGACAGGAATCAGTGGAACATAATCAAGAAGCTCTAAGAATTCTAATTGGGATAAATGTAAACGGACCTACTCAAACACAAAACTGAGGTGACAGAAGTCACAAATAGAGAAAATTTAAAGCAGTATTTTTTTTTAAAACTTCCTGCATAAGAAGAATACTGTATCTAGGAAAACTGTTCCTCAAAAATAAGAGAGAAGTTAAGACTTTCCCGGACAAAAAAACTGAATTCAACACTAGTGCACAAGAAATGGTAAAGAGAGCCTTTCAAGTTTCAGTGAAAGAATTGCCAACAGCAACAT
This sequence comes from Papio anubis, assembly GCF_008728515.1. Lineage (NCBI taxonomy): Eukaryota > Metazoa > Chordata > Mammalia > Primates > Cercopithecidae > Papio > Papio anubis. The sequence continues at coordinate 2,404,868 of NC_044997.1, forward strand.
GAAACCATGTGAAAACAAACTCCTTTGTAACATTAAACATATGAACAGATAGAGTCTTGAGTACTGTAATGTAGATGCACAAATCTCTTGGCACAACTTTTTTTTGAGTAATTACTGATTATGTTAATGGATATGTAGTATTAAGGAATTCATTTATGTCATCAGAGTACAGAGATGTCCCTAGTAGGATTTCTATGTGTGATTTAAGTTATCTTAAAATAGATTGTTGTAATTGTAAGATGTTTTATTTAATTGCAATGTTAATCACAAAGAAAATGTACAGAGAATAGGCACAAAGGGATTTCAGTAGGGAATCAAAATGTTACTATATTAAAAAACAGTGAAACACAAATGAAAGCAATAAGAGAGGGTGGATGAATTAACAAAGCTACAAGGTTTACAGGAACCAGTGCAAAAGTAGCAGTAAGTCCTTTACTATAAGTAATTACTTTAAATGGAATTTGATTGAATGCCCTAATTAAAAGATAGAGATTGGCTTAATGTTTTCAAAAAATACCCAGCAATATTCTGTCTATAAGAGAATCACAAAATAGAACTTTTTACATAGAGTAAAAGTGAAAGATTAGAAGATATTCCATGGAAATGGGAGACTGAAAGGAACAAAGGTGGGTATGCTCTTGTCAGACGAAACAGACTTTAAGAGAAAAACTTTCATAAAAGATAATGAAGGACAGTATATAATGATAAATGCATCAATTCATCAAGAAGATACACAATTATATATGCATACCTAATAGCACAACTCTTAAATATATAAAGCAAAAAATTACAACGTTGAAGGGAGAAATAGCAACACAAGAATAGTATAGGACTTTAGTATCTTAGTTTAAATAATGAATGGATGGAACACCAGACAGATCACTTAGGAAACAATGAATGGATGGAACAACTAACCAGATCAATTAGGAAATATTGACTCGAAAACACTGCTGAGCATTTGGCCTTAACATATACAGAACAGTTTACCAGAATATACATTCCTCCCTCTCTCTCTCTGTGTTTTTTTTTTTTTTTTTTTTTTTTTTTTTTTAAAAGGCTGTCTAAGCTGGAGTGCAGTAATGATATCAGTCTTGAATTCCAGGATCCTCCCACTTCATCCTCCCCAGCCACTGGGACTACCAGCACGCAGCACACGTGGCTAATTTTTTATTTTTTGTACAGGGACAGTCTCCTCTTGTTGCTCAGGCTGATCTCAAACTCCTAGGCTAAAGCAGTCTGCCCACTTCATCCTCCCAAAGTGCTGGGATTACAGGTATGAGCCACTGCTTTCAGCCACATTTTTCTTGTGCTTACATGGAACAATCTACATCACAGATCACATGGTATGCCATGAAACAAGTCTTGAAAAATTTTAGAAGATTAAAATCATATAAAATCTTTTCCAGCCACAATGTACAAAGCTAGGAATTAGCAGAAGAAAACCTGGAAAACTTAACCAATAGGTTGAAAAATCATGAGAGAATGTAGAAAATGTCTTAAGAGAAATGAAAACAAAAATGCAGTATACCAAAACTTTTAGGATGCACTGAATGCAGTAGTAACAAGAAAGTTTTTAGAGATCACTGCTTATATCCAAAAAGATGATCTTAAATAAGAAAACTAACAACACTTCCAACAGCTAGTAAAGGAACAGATGAAACCTCCTGTCAGCAGAAGGAAGAAAGTAAAGATTAGAAAAGAGGTAAACAAAATAGTAAAAATTAACAAAACCAAGAGTTGGTTCTTGAACAGTAGAAAAATGGAAAAAGCTTTTGCTACAATAAGAACCAAAAAAGACTCAACTAAAATTAGAAATGAAAGAGGGGACATTGCAATTGATGTTACAGAAATAAAAAGATTTGGAAGACTCTAATATGAATAAGCATACACCAACAAATAGGATAAACTAAAAGAAATGGGAAAATTATTGGAAATACACAACCTACCACAGATATGAAGAAATAAATATCTGAACAGACCTAAAACTTGTAAATGAGATTGAGGTAGTAACCAAAATTCTTCTGAAAAGAAACCGCAACACTGGAGAGTTCTGTCAAACATTTAAAAGAATTAACAGCAATCCTCCCCAAACTGTTGCAAAGAATTGAAGATGTAGGAACATTCCCTAACTTCTGTAAGGCCAGCATTACTCTACCAAAATCAAACACAGACACAGAAGACAACAATAGACCAGGATCCTTGATGAATATGGACACAAAATTCTTCAAAAAAGAATACCAGCAGATTGAATTCAACAGCTCATGAAAGGAATTATACAGCATGTTCAAATATAACTTATACCTAGAACACAAGAATGGTTCAGCATTTACACCTGGAACACCAGGGTGGCTCAAATATCAATCAGATCAACATTTATTGATTTTATTAGTGAATATACAAATAGAATGAAGGACAAAAACCACACAATGTAGGAATTTTAACAGTTCAACATCCTTTAATTATTAAGATATTCAGCAGACTAAGAATAGAAGGAAACTGCATTGATGCAATAAAATGTATATGAAAAGTCCACATATGACTTACATACTTAATGGTGAAAGGTTCAAAGCTTTTTCTGTAATATCAGCAATAAGATAAAAGAGATTTTTATTGAATTACTGAATGACCACTACCATTCAACAAGGTTTTACAAATTCTAACTACAACAGAAAAGAAAAAAAAAAATCCCAGTTGGAAAGGAAAGAACTAGAAATAGCTTTGTTTGCAGATTGACCTGGTCCTTATGTACAACCCATGAAGATTCCATAAAAAGCAATAAATGATGATTTCAGCAAGATGTAGGATATAAAATCAACATACAAAAAATCAATTGTTATACACTAATGATGACCAATCTGAAAAGGAAATTAGGAAGATAATCTATTTACAATTGCCTCTAAAAGGATAAAATACTTAGGAATAATCTAAACCAAGGAGATGTTTCTGCTGATAGTCTTATTGCGAATCCTTGGTATGTTAAAAAGCATTTGTTTTGATGCTTGCAAGACTTTTTCTTCGCCTTTGGCTTCCAGGTTTGTTTGTTTGTTTGTTTGTTTGACAGACATAGAGTCTTGCTCTGTCACCCACACTGGAGTGCAATAGCACAATCTCAGCTCACTGCAACCTCCATCTCCCGAGTTCAAGCAATTATTCCACCTCAGCATCCCGAATAGCTAAGATTACAGGCACACCCCATCATGCCCAGCTAATTTTTGTATTTTTGTATAGATGGGGTTCACCATGTTGGCCAAGCTGATCTTGAACTCCTGACCTCAGCTGATCCACCATCCTCGGCCTCCCAAAGTGCTGGGATTACAGCTATGAGCCACCACACCTGGACAGTTTTAGTAATTGTTTCTAGCTTGCAGAACTATTATTGTGAATTAATATTGGATGTATTAAATGGTTTTCCTTTTATATATACAGTCAGATGAAAATGTTTCGTAATGAAATTATACTAAGTTTCAAATGTTAAATCAACCTTGTAGTAAAAATTGGTCGCTATTGAGTTATCTTTCTAAATTGTTTAGGAATTTTAGACATTTGCTGAATGAGATTGAGGTCTGGTTTTATTTTGTGAAACTGCCTTTTACAAATTTTATGAAAAGTTTAAAATTCAAAGTATATAAAATGAATTGAGGGAATGTTATCCTTTTATTCCCTTCAGAGTTTGTGTTAAGATTTATGGGTTTTTTTCCTTAAATATTTGGTAGAATTTATTAATGAAGCGGGGGACAGTAGAGAGAGAAAAGTAGCTCAGGATATAATTGATAATGTGCCACTGTCCCTAGAGAAGGAGGCATGGCACACTGACGCATAGCATCAAATTTGGATCTGACAATTGCAATGTAGAGAATGAAGAGGACTTGATCAGATTTGCACATTAGAAAATAAATGCTTTGGCGGAGATGTGCGGAAGGCAGGACAAAAAGCAGGAAAAGCAGTAGGAATAAGATGTTTAGGAATAAGATGTTTAAATGATCTGAATGATAGTCACAAATGTTTTATATTTGCCCTTTAAATTTTACTGCAAACTTCTTATTATTTTCATTTTGTAGAGGAAGTTTTCTGGGATTAAGGATACTTATTTTTTTAGGAGACTAATAAGTGACAAGACCAGGATTCAAACTATAACTTCCTTAACTCCACATTGTGTTTAACTGGTTTTACATAAGAGTGAGAAATCAAGGATTGTACTCTTGTTTCTAGTTTTATTAACTGACTGAATAGTGGTCCATTGAGACAAAAGAGTACATTTAGGATAGTTTATGGTGAAGAAAAGGAATTCTATTTTGGACTTACTGACTAATATCTTCGGGCATATCCAGAGAGTGCTGTGTAGTAGGCAGTTACTTATATGTTTGGAGTCTCAGGCCATGATATTTATGTTACCAAACTGGGAACCCACCAGCCTTTAAATGTTATTGAAACCTTAGTGTATGTGATGACTGGACAAGAGGATGTATGATGACAAGAGACAACTGTCTAGAGCAAAAAAAAAAAAAAAGGGAAACACCATAATAAAAAGTAGTGACAACATAGGAAGAACTAGGATGATGTGATGTAACAGAGGCTAAAAAAAGAAGGACATTTTGCAGAAAAGGAGTGATCAGTACTGATGCATACTGTGGTGGTTAATAAAGATAGGGACTGGATGGCCTTTGGGTTTAGCAGCAGAGAAATGATGGAGAGATCCCCCTTTTCTTTTAGTAAATCTTTTGCAGAAAGCATTTTTTACAATAAAATGAGTCTCTGTTCTCAGGTTCCATCTAATCTATCATGACTAGGACAGTTTATATCTAGATGGGTAGAGTCCTAAAAGCTCATTTTTTTTAGCAGGTTATGAAGTCTCACGTCCTATGAAGAGAAAATAGTAGGAATGAAGGGAGAAAAAACAACAAACAAAAAGACACTCCTAGAAAAGCAATATAGGCCACATTACTCTGAAATCTATATATCAGTAGGCAGGTATGAAAGTGGCTTTAGATGTAAATAGGTTGCTGTTATTTTCTTCTGAAGTTTAAGTTGTATGATTTCAGTTGGCAGAGCTTTAAAAAAGCACAGTTTAGTTTTCAGTAGGTCCCCATTAGGAAAAATGGGGAAAAAAAAGAAAAAAGTTGAAAACATTATTTTGAAAACTTATAGCCAAGGGGAAAAAAATTAGAATTCAACACAAACTGTAGAAAATAAAAACGGAAAAAAAGAAAAGAAAAGAAAAGAAAAAACAGGCCAGGATTAAAGACTGAAATGTAAGACCTAAAACCATAAAAACCCTAGAAGAAAACCTATGAAATACCATTCAGGACATAGGCATGGGCAAAGACTTCATGTCTAAAACACCAAAAGCAATGGCAAAAAAGCCAAAAATGACAAATGGGATCTAATTAAACTAAAGAGCTTCTGCATAGCAAAAGAAACTGCCACCAGAGTGAACATGCAACCTACAGAATGGGAGAAAATTTTTCAATCTACCCATCTGACAAAGGACTAATATCCAGAATCTACAAAGAACTTAACTAAATTTACAAGAATAAAAACAAACAACCCCATCAAAAAAGTGGGTAAAGAATATGAGGAGACAATTCTCAAAAGAAGACATTTATGCAGCCAACAGACACATGAAAAAATGTTCATCCTCACTGGTCATCAGAGAAATGCAAATCAAACCACAATGAGATACCATCTCACGCCAGTTAGAATGGTGATCACTAAAAAGTCAGAAAACAACAGATGCTGGAGAGGAAGTGGAGAAATAGGAACACTTTTACATTGTTGTTGGGAGTATAAATTAGTTCATCCACTATGAAAGAGAGTGTGGCAATTCCTCAAGGATCTAGAACTAGAAATACCATTTGACCCAACAATTCCCTTATGGGGTATACACCTAAAGGATTATAAATCATGCTGCTATAAAGACACATGCACATGTATGTTTATTGTGGCACTATTCACAATAGCAAAGACTTGGAACCAACCCAAATGTCTATCAATGATAGACAGGATTAAGAAAATGTGGCACATATACAAAATGTGGCACATATACATCATGGAATACTATGCAGCCATAAAAAATGTTGAGTTCATGTCCTTTGTATGGACATGATGAAGCTGGAAACTGTCATTCTCAGAAAACTGTCACAAGGTCAGAAAACCAAACACCACATGTTCTCACTCATAGGTGGGAATTGAACAATGAGACCACCTGGACACAGGGCAGGGAACATCACACACCAGGGCCTGTTGGGTGGTGGGGGTCTGGGAGAGGGATAGCATTAGGAGAAATACCTAATGTAAACGACAAGTTGATGGGTGCAGTAAACCAACATAGCACATGTATACCTGGGTAACAAACCTGCACGTTGTGCATATACCCTAGAACTTAAACTATAATAAGAAAAACAAATGAGTTAGGGAGGATTCCCTTTCTTTCTGTTGACTGGAATAGTTTCAGAAGGAATGGTACCAGCCCCTCTTTGTACCTCTGGTAGAATTTGGATGTGAGTCCATCTGGTCCTGGATTTTTTTGGTTGGTAGGCTATTAAGAACTGCCTCAATTTCAGAGCCTGTTACGGGTCTATTCAGAGATTCAACTTCTTCCTCATTTAGTCTTGGAGGGTGTATGTGTCCAGGAATTTATCCATTTCTTCTAGATTTTCTAGTTTGTTTGTGTAGAGCTGTTTACAGTACTCTCTGATGGTAGTTTGTATTTCTGTGGGATCGGTGATGATATCCCCTTTATCATTTTTTGTTGTGTCTATTTGATTCTTCTCTCTTTTCTTCTTTATTAGTCTTTATTATTCAAGTGGTCTATCTATTTTGTTAATCTTTCAAAAAAACCAGCTCCTGGATTCATTGATTTTTTGAAGGGTTTTTTGTGTCTCTGTCTCCTTCAGTTTTGCTTTTATAGTAGGTTTTCATTACCTTCTGCTAGGTTTTCAATTTGTTTGCTTTTGCTTCTCTAGTTCTTTTAATTGTGATGTTAGGGGGTCAGTTTTAGATCTTTCTTGCTTTCCCTTGTGGGTATTTAGTGCTATAAATTTCCCTCTACACACTGCTTTAAATGCATCCCAGAGATTCTGGTACCTTGTGTCTTTGTTCTTATTGGTTTCAAAAAATATCTTTATTTGGCCGGGCGCGGTGGCTCAAGCCTGTAATCCCAGCACTTTGGGAGGCCCGAGGCAAGGAAGCGGATCAAGATCCAGGAGATCAGACCATCCTAGCTTCTTTCACAGGTAGAACCCATCTCTACTAAAAATACAAAAACTAGCTGGGGCCGAGGTGGCAGGCGTGTAGTCCCAGCTACTCGGGAGGAGGCTGAGGCAGGAGAGATAAGCGTAAACCCAGGAGGAGGAGCTTGCAGTGAGCTGAGATGGCCATCTCCAGCCTAGGCAGGCTGAGACTCTGTCTCAAAAAATCTTTATTTGTCTTCATTTAGATTATTTACCCATTAGTCATTCAGGAGCAGGTTGTTCAGTTTCCATGTAGTTGTGTGGTTTTGAGTAAGTTTCTTAATCCTGAGTTCTAATTTGATTGCACTATGGTCTGAGAGACAGTTTGTTGTGATTTCTCTTCTTTTACATTTGCTGAGGTGTGTTTTACTTCCAATTCTGTGATCAGTTTGAGAATAAGTGTGATGTGGTGCTGAGAAGAATGTATATTCGGTTGATTTGGGATGTAGAGTTCCACAGATGTCTATTAGGTCCACTTGGTGCAGAGCTGAGTTCAAATCCTGGATATCTTTGTTAACTTTCTGTCTTGTTGATCTATCTAATATTGACAGTGGGGTGTTAAAGTGTCCCATTATTACTATGTAGGAGTCTATGTCTCTTAATAGATCTCTAAGGACTTGCTTTATGAATCTGGGTGCTCCTGTTTTGGGTGCATATATTATATACATTTAGGATAGTTAGCTCTTCTTTGTGAATTGATCCTTTACCATTTTGTAATGGCTTCTTTGTCTCTTTTGATCTCTGTTGGTTTAAAGTCTGTGTTATCAGAGACTAGGATTCCAACCCTGACTTCTTTTTGCTTTCCATTTGCTTGGTAGATCTTCTGTCTTCCCTTTATTTAGAGCCTATGTGTGTCTCTGCACATGAGATGAGTCTCCTGAATACAGCACACTGATGGGTCTTGACTCTATCCAATTTTAATTGGGGCATTTGCCCATTTACATTTAAGGTTAATATTGTTATGTGTGAATTTGATTCTGTCATTATGGTGTTAGCTGGTTATTTTGCCCATTAATTGATGCAGTTTCTTCCTAGCATTGATGGTCTTTACAATTTAATATGTTTTTGCAGTGGCTGGTACAGGTTGTTTCTTTCCATATTTAGTGCTTCTTTCAGCAACTCTTGTAAGGCAGGCCTTGTGGTGACAAAAAACTCTAGTGTTTGCTTGTCTGTAAAGGATTTTATTTCTCTGTTACTTATGAAGCTTAGTTTGGCTGGATATTAAATTCTGGGTTGAAAATTCTTTTAAAAACGTTGAATATTAGCCCCCACTCTGTTCTGGACTGTAGGGTTTCTACCAAAAGATCTGCTGTTAGTCTGATGGACTTCCCTTTGTGGGTAACTCGACCTTTCTCTCTGGCTTCCCTTAACATTTTTTCCTTCATTTCACCCTTGGTGAATCTGACAATTACGTGTCTTGGGGTTGCTATTTTTAAGGAGTATCTTTGTGGTGTTCTTTGTATTTCCTGAATTTGAATGTAGGCCTGCATTGCTAGGTTGGGGAAGCTCTCCTTGATAATATCCTAAAGAGTGTTTTTTAAGTTGGTTCCATTCTCCCCATCACTCTCAGATATACCAATCAAATGTAGATTTGGTCTTTTCATATTGTCCCGTATTTCTTGGAGGCTTTGTTTTTTTCTTTTTACTCTTTTTTCCCTAACCTTGTCTTCTCACTTTGTTTCATTAAGTTGATCTTCAATCACTGATATCCTTTCTTCCTCTTGATCAAATTGGCTATTTATGCTTGTGCATGCATCACAAAGTTCTCTTGCTGTGGTTTTTAGCTCCATCAGGTCATTTAAGGTTTTCTTTACACTATTTATTCTAGTTAGCCATTTGTCTAACGTTTTTCAAGGTTTTTAGCTTCCTCGCGATGGGGTAGAACATGCTTCTTTAGCACGGAGAAGTTTGTTATTACTGACTTTGTGAAGCCTATTTCTGTCAACTCGTCAGTCATTCTCTGTTCAGTTTTGTTTTATTGCTGGCAAGGAGCTGCAACTCTTTGGAGGAGAAGAGGTTCTCTGTTTTTTGAAATTTTCAGCTTTTCTGCTCTGGTTTCTCCCCATCTTTGTGGTTTTATCTACTTTTGGTCTTTGATGTTGGTGACCTAGAGATGGGGTTTTGGTGTGGATGTACTTTTTGTTGATGTTAGTGCTATTCCTTTCTGTGTGTTAGTTTTCCTTCTAACAGTCAGGACTCTCAGTGGCAGGTCTGTTGGAGTTTGCTGGAGGTCCACCGCAGACCCTGTTTTCCTGGGTATCACCCACGGAGGCTGCAGAACAGCAAATATTGCAGCACAGAAAATATTGCTGCCTGATCCTTCCTCTGGAAGCTTTGTCCCACAGGGGCAAATGCCTGTATGAGGTGTCTGTCAACCCCTACTGGGTGGTGTCTCCCAGTCAGGCTACATGGGGATCAGAGACCCACTTGAGGGGCCCGTCTGTGCATTCTCAGAGCTCAAATGGTCTGCTGGGAGAACCACTGCTCTCTTCAGAGCTGTCAGACAGGGACATTTAAGTCTGCCAAATTTGTCTGCTGCCTTTTGTTCAGCTATACCCTGCCCACAGAGGTTGAGTCTACATAGGCAGCAGGCCTTGCTGAGCCGTGGTGGGCTCCACCCAGTTAGAACTTCCTGGCCACTTAGTTTACCCACTTAAGCCTCAGCAATAGTGGATGTCCCCCTCCGCACCAGGCTGCAGCCTCGAGGGTTGATCTTAGACTGCTGCGCTAGCAGTGAGCGCGGTTCCGTGGGCATGGGACCCACCAAGCCAGGCACGGGAGGGATTCTCCTGGTCTGCTGGTTGCTAAGACCTTTGAAAAGTGCTGTTTTTGTGCAAGAGTGTATAGTTTTTCCAGGTACAGTCTGTCACGGCTTCCCTTGGCTAGGAAAGGGAAATCCCCTGAACTCTTGCATTTCCCGGGTGAAGCAACACCCTGCTCTGCTTCAGCTCACCCTCCATGGGCTGCACCAACTGTCTAATCAGTCCAAATGAGATGAGTCATGTACCTCAGTTGTAAATGCAGAAATCACGCATCTTCTGTGTCAATCTTGCTGGGAGCTATAGACTGGAACTGTTCCTGTTTGGCCCTCTTGGAAGCCACTGTGAATATTCTTCAATAATAATTTTTTTTTAAAAATAGGCCTTTAAATGAGCTTTAATGGAACTTTGTTCCATAAGAGGAATTTCAGATAAGACTTTTTAAAAGCTGAGCTGAGCCATGAATATGTGCCATCAAATATCTATGAGTTGGGTGACTTTCCTCTCTGTGTGAGGTTCCAAGATAAACTTTGGGCTTCTGTGCCTGGGAGAAAGTGACACTCTTTACTTACCATAGGTCAGAAACCCTGTACACATACTGTGAGGCCAGTCCATGTGAATATGAGGCCAGTTTTCCCAGGGTTTTATTGGCTCCATAAGTCAAGTTTGATTCCTTAAAGGAAAGCACACCATTCCAGTCAAAGTCTTGGTAAAATTATGCAGTTTTGTCTCGGCATGGTGGCTCATGCCTGTAATCCCAACACTTTGGAAGGCTGAGGCAGACAGACCACCTGAGGTTGGGAGTTCAAGACCAGCCTGACCAACATGGAGAAACTCCATCTCTACTAAAAGTATAAAATTAGCCTGGTGTTGTGATGCATGCCTGCAATCTCAGCTACTCAGGAGGCTGAGGCAGGAGAATCACTTGAACCCTGGAGGCAGAGGTTGTGGTGAGTTGAGATCCCACCATTGCACTTCAGCCTGAGTGACAAGAGCAAAACTCCATCTCCAAAAAAAAAAAAAAAAGGCTGGGCGTGGTGGCTCATGCCTGTAATCCCAGTATTTTGGAAGGCCAAGGTGGGTGGATCTCTACTAAAAATTAGCCAAACCTGGTGGTGGACACCTATAATCCTGGCCACTTGGGAGACTGAGACAGATAATTTCTTGAACCTGGGAGATAGAGGTTGCAGTCAGCCAAGATTGCACCACTGCACTCCAGTCTGGGCAACAGAATGAGACTCCATTTCAGAAAAAATAAATAAATTACCAGTGTTTCCAATTGTTTCCTGTTACAAATGAAAACAGATTCTTATTACAGTTATGCAAATAATTGTATTGCCATAAGTTAAGAATACTCACAAATAGTTTCCAAATTCTGGAGAAAATCAAGTAGAAACAAGTATGCTCCAAATTTTGTTCATGGGACTATAAAAATTGTTAAAATCTGTTAGTAGCTCAAAAGAAAAGTTTTAAGATCTGAAAAAGAAAACAAAGGGTCAGCAGCATTGTAAGTAAAAAGTCAACAAGATTAGTTCAGTCCATGCAGTTAATTCCTCTTCTGCTTGATACTCATGAATATTTTAGCTGTCCATGAGTCTTGAATGTTTTTCATTTGTTTTGATGTACTAATCTCCAAAGTTACCAAAAATCTGCATTTAAAAGCATCTGTTGGAGTTTTATAGCTGATAATAAAATCACCTTCTAAAAAGGATGAAAATAAGACAATTGTCCATGGATTTTAAAAAAGTTTTAAGACAGTCATAGTTAAAATACACAATTAACAAGGAAGTCTGTTACCTCTGTGGCACACAATTTTAGCATAATGATTGTTTTACTGATAATATACAATGTTATATCAGAATTACAGGGGTTTCCCATAATTTTGGAACACATACCAGTAACTTATTTGTACAAATACAGCCCAAAGAAAACCAAACACTGTTTCATATTTGACAAATGCTTCCTGTATAATTTTTATATCAAATAAGGCAAATTATGTCATTTTTGGTCTTTAGGATAGCTAATATTTTGAAGTATCAATTAGATTACAAAAAGACATAATTTATGATTTGATTTTAGAATGTTTGTCAAATATAAAATGTTTAAAATACTTGATATTCCAACATGTCATTGTAAAGTCATTTATTTAACATAAGTGATAGTTCAAGAATTTTTTAAAAAACAAAAATCTTTATTCTTTGAGGACAGGAATTAATTTTCTAAACAAGAAGCTCTAAAAAACAGCATGAAACCAATTACATATGCTTTTCAAAATTTTGTAAAAAGTAGATCTGAAAAAGAAAAAGAGAAAAATCTATAAATTTAATCTCGATTATGAAATATAACTTCCATAAACCTTTTGTAACCTGTATTACCTTTATTAAAGACTTGGTTAATGCTTCAGGAAAATCTTGTTAACCTGACACAGGGGTCATGTACTGGTTTTGCATTAGTGTGCCTTTGACCATAATCATTAATTTATAGAGAAAGTGAACTTATCTTTCAAAATCAGTCCTTACCATCTTACATGCCCAATTCTTTTGTGATAGTCCCTGAGCCTTGAAGAATGCAATAGCTTTTTTTTCTTTTCTTTTTTTCCCTGTGTCTCAGGAATATAGTTTATTTTGATTGGTTTCTTCTCTAGGGCCTGAGATGAGGCTTTAATTGCTGTGTTTATGATTCAGCAGAACTTTGTGTCCTTTTTAGACCTAAGTGTTAAAGCCCTGTAACTCAGTGTTACAAGGACTTTGCACATACAGAAAGATACATAGATGTAATGACCTGAATTTTAAAAATGTATTTATCTCAGTTTTTTTGTCCTAAGCAAACCAAAACTTAATAATAATATGACAACTTGATTATATAAAAGCTTTTGGGTTTTCTAACATATAAATCTTCTTATTGTGACTTAAACCAACCATTTATGACTTCTGGTTTGTCCTGAATATCCCTCCTTTTTGAACAACCAGCTATTTTATTTTAGGACTACATTTATCATACAATATTTTTTTCTTATATTTTTCTTTAAGCTTTTTAGCCTTAAAAAAAAACACCCCTCCTTGTTTTTATAACTTTTTTGAGACAGTTTCACTCTTGTCACCCAGGCTGGAGTGCAGTGGTGCAATCTCAGCTCACCACAACCTCTGTCACCAGGATTCAAGTGATTCTCCTGCCTCAGCCTCCTGAGTAACTGGGATTACAGGTGACTGCCACCACGTCCAGCTAATTTTTAAATTTTAATGTAGAGATGGGGTTTCACCATGTTGGCCAGGCTTGAACTCCTGACCCCAAGTGATCCACCTACCTTGGTCTCCCAAAGTACTCACAGGCACCAGCCTTTATCACTTTCTTTACATCTTTTAAAATTTCCTTGCTTTTTTTTTTTTTTTACCTTGTTTTATACATAATTTTTAAATAAGTTTCAAATTAGACAAAAAATTTTCACCATTTTTTAAAAAAAGAATATATTTCTCTCTCTTTTTTTTAGCAAGAATATTTTCCTATAATATATATTGGAAAAAACACAAAGAAATATTTATTATTTAATTTAATGTAATTTTATATTCTAAATTATGACCATTTGTCTACAAGTATTTATCCCATTACATTTACCTAATTATTTTGTTTACCTAGATTATTTATGAAAAATGTGATAGTCATGAATTTAAAGTTATGAAACCACCGTTACAAAATTATAACTGAGACAGTGAAAAAGGATTTGACCTAATTGACTCCATCTTGCTCTTTACCTCTGAACTGTCCTTGTTCATTCCTGGGCATAGGCTGAACTAACTTTGGGAGAAACTTTAGTTTGGCTTTGAAAAAAATATTATAATAGTCTGTTTCCAAAACAAATCTCCTTATTGTCTGTGGGCTGGACTGTCTGTAGCTGCAGGATTAGAAGTTATGGTAATCTTACTATATTCAAGATGCAGCTATTTTCATTAAACCCATATCAATGTCTTATGTACTAAAAAATACATAAGCAGGCTGGGCATGGTGGCTCACAACTGTAATTCCAGCACTTTGGGATTCCAAGGTTGGCATATTACTTGAGATCAGGTGTTCAAGACCAGCCTGGCCAACATGGTGTAACCCACCTCTCTACTAAAAATACAAAAATTAGCTGAGTGTAGTGGTGCACTTCTGTAATCCCAGCTACTTGGGAAGCTGAGGTAAGAGAATTGCTTGAACCTGGGAGGCAGAGTTTGCAGTGAGCCTATACCATGCCCCTGCACTGCAGCCTGGGCAACAGAGCAAGACTCTGTCTCAAAACTAAATGAATAAATAAAATTTTTTTTAAATTACATAAGCAAAGATCATTCTGATTTGGGCTGCATTTATAGTTTTGTAACCCCTATGCCAAATTTTGACAACTTATACTATACGGCAGGGATAAATATGAAATTGCTTGATTAACAACTGCAAACAAAAATGTATGTTGGCAATTCATAAGACATGTCTTGCTGGAGACAGGCCCTGAAATCTGGCCATAAACTGACCCCAAAACTGTCCATAAACAAAATCTCTGCAGCACTGTGACATGTTTGTGATGGCCATAGCACCCCGGCTGAAGGTTGTGGGTTTACCAGAATGACAGCAAGGAACATCTGGCCCACCTAGGGCAGAAAACCACTTAAAGGTATTCCTATGCCACAAACAATAGCATGAGAGATCTGTGCCTTAAGGATATATTCCTGCTTGTAGATAACTAGCCAAAGCCCATCCCTTTGTCTCAGCCTACCCCTTTGTTTCCCATAAAGAATACTTTTAGTAAATCTATAATTTATAGAAACAATGTTTATCACTGACTTGCTGTCAATCTGTGGGTAAATCTCTGGAGCTGTCAGCTCTGAAGTCTGTGAGATCCCTGATTTCCCACTCCACACCCTATATTTCTGTGTGTGTCTTTAATTCCTCTAGCACCTCTGGGTCGGGATCTACATGGCTGAGTTGGTCTTGGCAAATAGTGCCCATATGTAGGACTGAAGCCCAGGTCAAAGGGTCACTGGAGTGATGATTGGAGAATGTGGAACTAAGCTGGAAGACACCCAAGTACTCTTAAGCAATCCCCGTGGTAAGTAAGAAGGGGAGCTTGGAAACATCAAGGTAAAAATGGGACCAGTGTGGACTCTGGTTAGTTCCACCTTGGAACCTTTTCACACTAATGATGAGGAGGAAGGAAAGTATAATGAAGTAACAGAAGAGATGACAGAGCAGGTTTGTTTGCCAGCTAAAGTTAAAGTGGCAAAGGAGGAAGAGGTTAATCCCTACTTTTCTGCAGACCCTCATTATTTTGAAGAAACAGAGTGGCCTGACCCTCCAGATTTTTCTTTCCAGAGGACTCTGGGCAATATGTAGTTGCCCCAGTGACTGTTTGAACAGCACTTCAAGCGACTGCTCTCAGTTCCATTCAGGCAGAAGTTCAGCAAGTTAGATGAAAGGATGATTTAGAGGCTTGGCAGTTCCCTGTTAGAATACATTCCCCAGATCAACAGGGAAATATTATACCTAGATTTGAGCCTTTTCCTTTTAAATTAGGGAAATGCCAGGAGAGGCCAGTCCTGGGCCCCATTCCAAACCAGGGCATTTCCAGCTCAGACCTTTCCTTCACCACATACAGTGTCTGTCCCCTGCCACACCCAGTAGTGCCAGAGTAGATTTATGCTGCAGAAAAGCTGAAAGTCTTCTGCCTGGGAAACACCCACAAAAAGTTCTAACAGGGGTCTTCGAACCTTGCCAGTGGGTATGATAGAATTACTTCGAGGCAGGTCTAGTTTAAATTGAAAAGGAGTGCAAGTACAAACAGGAGTCACTGATTCAGATTCCAATGGGGAAATTCAAATTGTTATATCTACTTCTGTTCCCTGGAAAGCAGAATCAGGAGAGTGTATAGCACAGCTCCTGACTGTGCCATATGTGGAAATGGGGAAAAGTGAAATTAAACAACTGGGAGGATTTGAAAGAAGAAATAAGCAATGCAAAACAGCTTATTGGGTGAATCAAACTACTGATAAACATCCTACCTATGAAATAACTATTCAGGGAGAGACATTTAAAGGTTTGGTAGATACAGGAGTGGATATTTCAATCATTTCTCTACAGAACTGGCCATCTACTTGGCCAACTCAACCCACTCAATTTAACATAGTTGGAGTTGGTAAAGCCCCTGAAGTATATATCAAAGTAGCTATATTTTGCATTGTGAAGGGCCTGATGGACAATCTGAGACTATTCAACCAATTATACTTCTCTACCTATAAATTTATAGGGGAGAGATTTATTACAACAATGGGGAGCACAAGTTTCCAGAACAATTATATAGCCCTCAAAGTCAACATATGATGCATGAAATGAGGTATGTCCCTTGTATGGGACTAGGGCCAAAAAAAAAAAAAAAAAAAGCAACATTTGAAAGAATTGCTTTAGGCGGAAAGACAAATTTCCCACCAAGGTTTAGGATATCATTTTTGATGGCAGTCATTGTTAAACCTCCAAAAACTATACTTTAAAAATGGTTAACAGATAAGCCAATTTGGATAGAACAATGGCCACTACATAAAGAGAACTGGAGGCTTTAGAGGACTTAGTTAATGAACAATTGGAAAAAGGACACACAACTCCAACATTTTCCCCTTGAGATTCTCCAGTTTTTGTAATTGAGAAAAAATCAAGTAAATGGAGAATGTTAACTGAGTTAAGAGCCATTAATTCAGCTATATAACCTATGGATACATTGCAGCTAGAACTGCCTTCTCCTGCTATGATTCCAAAAAATTGGTCTTTAATAGTCTTAGATTTAAAAGACTGTTTCTTTACTGAAGACTGTGAATGGTTTGCATTTACAATTCCCATGGTAAACAACCTGCAACCTGCTAAGGATTTTCAGTAGAAAGTGTTACCACAAGGCATATTAAACAGTCCAACAATTTTCCAGACGTATGTAGGGCAAGCAATTGAACCTACTGGTAAAAAATTTTCAATGTTACATTTATTCATTATATGGATGCTATACTTTGTGCTGTTCCCACTCAAGAAATATTACTCCAATGTTATGATCACTTGCAAAATTTGATTTATTGTGCTGGTTTAATTATAGCTCCTGACAAAATGCAGACTACAACTCCTTACTCCTATTTGCAGACCTTAGTAAATGATACTACAGTAGTGCCACAAAAAGTAACCATACGTAGGGATCAGTTGAAAACATTAAGTGACTATCAAAAATTACTAGGGGACATTAACTGGATATGACCTGCTCTAGGCATTCCTACCTATGCCATGAGTAATCTATTTTCTACCCTTAGAGGAGGTCCTAGTCTCACTAGCCCTTGGCAATTAACAAAGGAAGCTGAGGTAGAGTTACAGCTGATTGAAAAGCAAGTCTATGAAGCTCAAATGAATACATCCAGAGAAGACTCTAGATTTGCTGATTTTTTCCAACTCAACATCCACCTACTGGTGTCATTGTCCAAGAGCAGGACTTTGTAGAATGGCTTTTTCTTCCACATACTAATTCACAGACTCTAACTCCTTATTTGGATCAAATTGCTACTCAGATAGGAAATGGGAGAACACAGATTATTAAATTACATGGAAATGATCCTGGAAAAATTATTGTGCCTCTCACAAAGGCACAAATACAGCAAGCTTTCATAAACAGTCTTACCTGGCAAACGCATTTAGCTGACTTTGTGGGTATTCTTGATAATCATTTTCCTAAAACAAAATTATTTCAATTTTTGATATTAACTATTTGGATTCTCCCTAAAATAACTAAATTTAAACTAATTGAAGGTGCTGAGAATGTTTTTACAGATAGGCTAGTTTTATTCTGCTTTGAAAGGTAAAGTTTTTCAGACACTCTATACCTCAGCTCAAAAAGTGGAGCTTTTAGCTGTAATTGAGGTATGGACTGCCTTTGATATGCCTATTAGTGTGATTTCTGAATCTTCATATGTGGTTCGTTCCACACAATTAATTGAAAATGGTCAATTATGATTTCATATAGATGAACAACTGATGACTTTCTACCCAATTACAGCAGTTAGGAGTAAAATGAACCCTTTTTCATCACTCATATTAGGGATCATACACCTCTTCTGGGACCTTTGACTGCAGGGAGTCAAATGGCTGATGGCCTAGTTGCTACCGCAATATCTGATACCAGACACTTTCACAATTTAACCCATGTCAATGCCTCTGGTTTCAAATGCAGATACAGCATTACCTGGAAATAAGCTAAAGCTATTATTCAGCAATGCCCAACTTGCCAAGTGGTGCATTCCTCATGTTTTACAGTAGGAGTTGTTCCTCGAGGATTGGAATCTAATTCTCTTTGACAAATGGATGTCACACATGTTCCCTTGTTTGGAAGACTAGCTTATGTACATGTATGTGTGGACACCTTTTCTCACTTTGGGCTACATGCCAATCAGAAGAGTCTTCTGCCTGTGTTAAATATCACCTGTTTTGCAGTTATGGGCATTCCAGCTTCTATTAAAACAGAGAATTCACCAGGCTATACTGGTCAAGCTCTGGCTACATTTTTCCGTATATGGAATATTAAACACATTACTGGCATCCCCTATAATTCTCAAGGACAAGCCATAGTAGAAAGAATGACTCTCTCCCTGAAACAGCAGTTTCAAAAGCAAAAGGAGGAAAATAGGGACTACAAAACACCTCATATACAATTTAATCTAGCATTATTGATCTTAAATTGTTTAGGCCTGCCTAAAGACCGGATGCTATCAACAGCTGGACAGCATCTACAGAAACCAGCTGCAAAGACAGAAGCAGAACAACTGATTTGGTGGAGAGATCTAATAACAAAAATTTGGGAAATAGCTAAAATAAATAACTTGGGATTGAGGTTATGCTTGTGTTTCTCCAGAACTGAATCAACAGCTGAGTTGGATGGTACCATCGAGACACCTGAAACCTTATCATGAGCCAGATGCCAAAGAATAAATTACAGGAGGATCCCAAGGACCCCCCCAATTGCAGCCATATTGAGACTGATGTTGAGGAGGACCCCAACTGTCATGAGTAACGTGCATTAAACACAGCCACCTACCTGGGGACAGATCAAGAAGCTGTCACAGATGGCAGAATAAAACCTGAGGACAGCAGAACAACCAGTCACAATTAGTAATTTAATGATAGTTATGATAGCAGTGATCACCATTGTCATGAGTATTCCTTCAACAAGGGCTGACACAGAGAACAAGTATACTTATTGGGCATATTTATCAATATTGGCTGGCAATAATACCTGGATGTAATCACTCTATGACACAGTTACACATGCTTTCTGATCTCAGTATTTACCATAATAAATCTGCTCCTGTAATTAAGGCATACCGCCCTCAAAAACCTATTTGTAAACACAGTTGGACCTGGCTAGAAATATTGAATGTACTTGTTTGGGAAGATTGCATTGCAGAACAGGCAGAGGTGCTGCACAACAATTCCTATGGAATCATCATTGATTGATCCCCTAAGGGGATGTTTAGTGTGAATTGCACCTCTCAGTCTGTGTGCCACAGCCTCACTATGTTCAGCTAGTCTAAACAAAACAGTCAGATGGTAGAAATAGTAAGAAATATGCAGCAGTTGCTATTATCTGAAAACATGGCAGAATAGTGGCACCTCAACCTCAAATGATACATCCCACTGTAGGAGCTAAACATAAGGATTTGTGGAAACTATTAATGACTCTTATTAAGATCAAAATTTGGGAAATAATAAAAAAGCATCTAGAAGGACACTCTACAAACTTGTCTTTTGATATTGCAAAATTAAAAGAAGAAATATTTAAAGCATTCCAGACACACCTGACTGTAATGCCAGGAACTGGACCTGCAGCCAGATTAGCAGCTCTTAACCCATAAAAATGGCTAAAAACTCTTGGAAGCTCTGATTTCAATGATGATTGTGCTTTCAATCTGGGTCGTTTGTCCTTGTATAGTCTGCAGATGCAGATCCCAACTCCTGTGAGAAGTAACTTACCGTGACAAAGCTGCCTTTGCTTTTGTCACTTTGCAAAAACAAGAAGGGAGACTTGCTGATGATAGACCCCCAAATCTGGCCATAAACTGGCCCCAAAAGTGGCCATAAACAAAATCTCTCAGCACTGTGAAATGTTCATTATGGCTATAACACCCACACTGAAGGTTTTGGGTTTACTGGAATGAGGCAAGGAACGCCTGGCCCACCCAGGGCGGAAAACCACTTAAAGACATTCCTAACTAACAAAAAATAGCATGAGCTACCTGTGCCTTAAGGACATGTTCCTGTTGCAGGTAACTAGCCAGAGCTCATCCCTTTGGTTCAGCCCATCCCTTTGTTTTCTGTAGGGCATACTTTTAGTTAATCTATATAATCTATAGAAACAATGCTTATCTCTGGCTCGCTGTCAATAAATATGTGCGTAAATCTCTGTTTGGGGCTCTCAGCTCTGAAGGCTCTGAGACTCCTGTTTTACCACTCCACACCCCGTATTTCTGTGTGTGTGTCTTTAATTTATCTAGCGCCGCTGAGTTGGGGTCTCCATGACCGAGCTGGTCTCGGCAATTTCTCATATTACTTTACCATGAATTTTAAAGTCAACTGAGTTATTAAAGATTTTACCTTAGTTACATAAAATTGAAAAAGCATTTGACTAGTCTTTTCATTTTTAGTATCTTATTTAAACAACTTTATTTTTCTCTAAGCCAATTAATTAGGGCTTATTTATATGTTTTTAGTAGAGAAACATGATGTACACCACACAAATAAATAGACATATCAGACATGCTTATGGAAGTACCATTTACAGATTCATAAAAAACTCCTACACAGTTTTTTTTTTCTACCTTAGACTTTCAGATTCTTGAAAACCTGTTTTACAATTCTATGCAAATGTTAGCTAAATATTAATATGTTAAGCTTGCATATTAAAAGAAACAACTCAGGTGAAAATCAATTGCAAATTTCACGTCATAAGGTACAGAGAAAAAGTTGTGCTAGAGGGAGACACTTTTACAGTGCACTTACATTTTTTTTTAAACAAAGAAATTTCTGAGTGTCTAAACTACATTCTTTCTTAAAAATCCAAGAGTAGCCTTTGCTCAATACTATTTTAGTGAAAAAATCAGGTGAAAAACAGAATTCAGTGAACTTGGAAGAAAACAAAAATTGCTAAAAGAAAGACAAGGACTTTGGAGAGATTAACAGAAATAACCAAAAACTGAAGGCTTTTTAAATGCAAACTTGTGCACATGCATACATGCACAAACACATCTTGCATGTTAGCCTTCTAATTAAGCTGACTTTTAACCACTGAGCTCTTTTAACAACAACAACAACAAAAAAAAAAACCTTTTAAATTCTCATTAACCATATTTCAGCTAGGACAAAATGCTGCTAAATTATCAACGAATTATGTGATTTCTGAGTGCTCTAAGTGTAAGCAGAAATTCACACCAGCTTGTTATCATTGCTGTTATTAATAAAGTTTTGATGCCACAAAAGAAACAGCAAGCTAATTTTTAAAAAAATTCTCAGCAAGACAAGTTACCTGTATAGAAGGGTGAACCCTTACAGATGGAACAATGGTAAGTGAACACTTGGACAAGGGAGGGGAAGGGCCACACAAGCTAAACTAATTCCCATTAGCTAATCTAAAGAATGTGACAGGGTGACTGGTTTGGCAGGAAAAATGGTTATTACAGAGCAGGTAATCAGAATGAGTCAGGGTGGAGCAGGTAATCAGGAGTTAGTGTGGACCAGGTAATTGGAATGAGTCAGGGTGGAGCAGGCAATAGGTATGAGTCAGGGTGGAGTAGGTATTCGGAATGAGTCAGCACAGAGGAGGTGATTGAAATGAGTCAGGGTGGAGCAGGTAATCAAAAAAGGTTGCTTGTTGAGGAAGTTAAGTTTAAAAGTAGAAAGCAAAGAATGGAACATGCTGACACATTGATGCTTTAGTAATAGGAACCTTCTTGTTGCTCCCCTGCTTACTGCCTTTGCTCCTTCAAATAATGAGAATCTTTTTCATGATTTTAGTTCACCAAAATACTTCAGTGCAAATGTACTACATGAATCACTGTCGATCTGTCTCACAGAAAGACCTAGATAGTGAAAATAAGAGTCAGAATTCCCACTAATAAGTGAGATTCTCACAGGGGGAAATAAGGAAGTAGACCACCTGTCCTATTGTCTCCTGTTTCAAAAAAAAAAAAAAAAGCAAAAAGTTAAAAAGAAGTAGAAGGGACATCAACAGCCAGAAGGCTTGGTACCAAAAATCAGGCATGGTAGTTAAAGATTAACTCCCAATCTAACCACTTGTGTTACCTATAGATTCCAGACATTGTATGAGTAAGCATTGTGAAACTTTCTGTTCTGTTATGCTAGCCCCCATCACTGATGCATGTAGCCCTCAGTCACATATCCCTGCCTGAAGACCATTTCACGTGACCCCTTAGAGTTGTAAGCCCTTAAAAGGGACAGGAATCTTTACTTCAGAGAGCTCAGACATTGAGACATGAGTCTACAGATGCTCCCAGCTGATTAAAACCAGTGTCTGAGAGGTTTTGTCTGTGACTGGTCCTGCTACACTTTGAAAAGAAATTTAGAACTCATATCTAACAATGCTAACTTTAGTTGCTTAAAAATAGTCTGCAAGACACAATCCCAAACTAGTTTTTTTACCTATTGATGGATCTTAGGCTGTAAACTGCTCTCTACTATCCTGGAAGCAGGAAAAAAATCCAAACTCATCTTTCTTTTTGAAATGGAGCTCAGATTCCATAAAGGAATTGCCTGCCTTCCATCATCACAGAAGCAGGAAAAAATGCCTTCCTTGTGTTGGAAGCAAGTAAAACTCCAAAAAAAAAAAAAGGGGGGGGAGTTGTACAGCAAAATCTTGATCAGATTTTGGGAAATCAGGGACTCTCTGGAATCAGACCTCAGCAAATTGTCATATTTGTTTCAGCCATAAAATTAGCTCAAGCTGGTTCCAAGCACCAATAGGAGGTTTGTCAAAGGTCAGGGGCATCTCTACTCACAATCCCTTTGTGGTTACCAAAATGTGAACCCCCAAAATTTAAGATATGTCTCAGTTAATTTAGAAATTTTATTTTGCCAAGGTTGAGGACACACCTGTGACACAGCCTCAAGAAATCCTGAAGACACGTGTCCAGGGTAGTCAGGGCATGGCTTGGTTTTACACATTTTAGGAAGACATGAGGCATCAATATAATAAATACAATATAATATAATATAATATAATATAATATAATATAATATAACATAACATAACAATATAATATGTACATTAGTTCTGTCTGGAAAGGCAGAGATAACTCAAAACAAGCCCCCTGCCCCTCCCCACCTTCCATGTACTTCCCCTCCCACCCACCACTGGGAGCTTGCAGGTCACAGCTAGGTGTGAGACAGATGGCTACATTCTTTTGAGTTTCTGTTAAGTCTTTCCAAAGGAGGCAATCAGAATATGCATCTGTCTCTGTGAGCAGACTTTGAATAGAATAGACTTTGAATAGAATGGAAGGCAGATATGGCCTGAGCAGTTCCCAGCTTGAAGGGTCCCAAGATATATATTTCACACTGTTATGAGAAAAATAAATACTTTTTAATATATGACTCTAAATCTGCTCTTTGCTCTCTTTGCTTATTTTCATTCACTCAAATAGTTCATCTCTGGAACAGAATTTGTGCTCTCCCTAAAGGGACAACAATCTCTTTTTCGAGGATTTTTTTTCAAATGTTGTGATTTGTACTTTTACCTATTTTTTTTCCTTACACGCAGACATTTGTCATCTTAAAACTTTACCTTACTATAGTTTGAGCAACTCAGGATCTAACATAAACCTTTCGCTATTTTGCAAGCCTTTTTACTAGGTCTAGACCTTGGACTTACAGTTTTTGTGTTAATATGCCTTTTTAAAAATCCCCAGTCTGAATCTTAGTCATTACTTGTTGCATGATTTGGTCTCTCAAAAAAGCAAAGGATTAAGTGGATTGAAACTAAGCATAAGTGGGGTTTCTCATTTAACCTACTGTCCTTGCAATCATTTTCCTCATCCTAGGGCATGAAATACTTCTGACTTTGTTTTTATTATTTAGACCATTGTTGTCAACAACTTTTTCATGGCCCAGAGTTTCATCTCACTTAACCAAACTAAAGGAATGGGATAACTTACTGTATTCAAATAGTGTGCTAAGTTGTTTACTTTTTCCCCTCCCTGGGACTAACAGAGTATATTAACTTGGAGACTTAGCACCTATTTGCTTGGGGAAGTTTCTCTATTTCCAAAATATATATATGATTTAATAGTTTACATTTAATGTATAACTCTTCATGCCTCTCTGGGCTTTCGTTTTCTAATCCAAGATTATTTTGAAGACTCTGTTATTTTTCACAAAAACTTTGACCTCTTTACTAACCTAAATAATTTTATTTTTTGCTTTTTAATAAATTGATTATCCATTTTAAGAAAAGAATGCAGTCTTAAGTTTAGCAGCTTATTGTAGACTGACTGTGATTTTTTTTCTTTTACAACACTTTCATACAGACAGTATTTAAATATCTTGAATATGTATTTTCAAATTTTCTTTGTGGGAAAAAATAATTTATTACTTTACAGATACATATTGAATAGGCTGACAGATACAAACTTTGTCTCTTTTTTGCAATATTATTATTTAGATCAATTCACTGACAAAACATTAAAATACATGCTTATTAATAGGTATATTACTTAATAGTGCTTCCACAATTGATTTAGATTTTAAGTGAAACTCATATTTTAGTAGTTTCCTAATTAGATGTGTTTTCCTTCGGGTTTCTAACAGTGACATTGTGTCCGGAATTTGCGGGTTCTTGGTCTCGCTGAATTCAAGAATTAAGTCGCAGGCAACGACAGTGAGGGTTACAGTTCTTAAAGATGGTGTGTCTGGAGTTTGTTCTTTCAGATGGTCACATGTGTCCACAGTTTCTTCCTTCTGGTGGGTTCATGGTCTGGCTGACTTCAAGCGTGAAGCTGCAGACCTTTGTGGTCAGTGTTACAGCTCTTAAAGGCAGTGCGTCTGGAGTTGTTCATTCTTCCCAATTGGTTCGTGGTCTTGATGGCTTCAGGAGTGAAGCTGCAGATCTTCATGGTGAGTGTTACAGTTTATAAAATCAGTGCCGACTCAAAGAGTAAGCAGCAGCAACATTTATTGCAAAGAGCAAACCAACAAAGCCTTCACAGTGTGAAAGCGTACCCCAGGGGGTTTCCACTGCCCTTTTGGGCCGCCTGCTCTTATTTCCTTATCTGGTCCCACCCACATCCTGCTGATTAGTTCATTTTACAGAGCGCTGATTGGTCCATAGAACAGGGTACTGATTGGTGTTTACAATCCTCTAGCTAGACATAAAAGTTCTCCAAATCCCCACTAGATTAGCTAGACACAGAACACTGATTGGTGCATTTACAAACATTGAGCTAGACACAGGGTGCTGATTGGTGTGTTTAAAAACCCTGAGCTAGACACAGAGTGCTGATTGGTGCATATACAATCCTCCAGCTAGACATAAAAGTTCTCCAAGTCCCCACTGACTCAGGAACCCAGCTGGCTTCACCTAGTGGATCCCCCACCATGGCTGCAGCGGAGCCTGCCCGGCCAGTCCAGTGCCATGTGACTGCACTCCTCAGTCCTTGGGTGGTCCATGGGAGGAAGTGCCAGGCACAGCAGGAGGCCGCACTGGCCAGGGAGGCTAAGGCACGTGGCAGCCCACTGTGTGGGGGCCTGGGCCTGGCAGGCTGCAGGTCCCAAGCCCTTCCCTGCCCTTCCCAAGCCCTCAGGCAGCTGAGGCCCAGTGAGAATTCGAGCATGGCGCAGGCAGGTCAGCAGTGCTGTGGAACCGGGCACACCCTCTACAGCTACTGGCCCTGGGCCGGTGGCACTGGCCAGCGGCTCCAAGTGTGGGGCCTGTGGAGCCCACACCTGCCAGAACTCATGCCAGCCAGTGAGCGCCAGGTGCAGTCCCAGTTCCCACCCGGGCTTCTCCCTTAACACCTCCCTGCAAGCAGAGGGAGCCAGCTCCAGCCTTGGCCAGCCCAGAGAGGGGCTCCCACAGTGCCCCGGCAGGCTGAAGGCCTCCTCACACACAGCCAGAGTGGGCGCCAAGACCCAAGGAGGTGCCCAGAGTGAGCACGGGCTGTCAATATGCTGTCACCTCTCAACATTTTCTTGTTGACAACTAACTTGAATCCTTTGATCCTAAAATTTCTTTTTAATGTCTAGTTATTCTTCTTTTATTAGTATGGTTTTCAAAAATATTCAGAAAAAAACAGATCTTTGAATTATGATTATAGTCTTCTTAAACTTCACCTAATACTTTTCCATGTTATTTAGAAAGTATTTTAAAAGTACTTAGTGACAAGCTTTATAGGGAAAATATATATTGTTTTGAAGTTCTGACAATTTTTTTTTTTTTTTTTTTTGGGAGGTGGAGTCTCACTCTATTGCCAGGCTGGAATGCAGTGGTGCAATCTTGGGTCACTGCAACCTCCACTTCCCAGCGTCAGGCCTGTGAGCCCAAGCCTGCACGTACATATCCTGGTGGCCTGAAGCAACTGAAGAACCACAAAGTAAGTGAAAATGGACAGTTCCTGCTTTAACTGATGACATTCTATCATGGTGATTTGTTCCTGGCCCACTCTAACTGATCAATTGATCTTCTTCTGGACAATGAGTATCAGAAGCTCCCCACTGAGCACCTTGTAACCCCTTCCCCTGCCCACAAGAGAAAAAAAACCCTTTGACTGTAATTTTCCACTACACACCCTGTAAGACTGCCCCACCCCATCTCCCTTTGCTGACTTCTTTTTTGGACTCAGTCCACCTGCACCCAAGTGATTAAAAAGCTTTATTGCTCACACAAAACCTGTTTGGTGGTCTCTTCACACAGATATATGTGACACCCAGGTTCAAGTGATTCTTCTGCCTCAGCCACTTGAGTAGCTGAGAATACAGGCATCCACCAGCATGTGGCACTATGCCCAGCTAATTTTTATATATTTAGTACAGATGGGGTTTCACCATGTTGGCCAAGATTGTCTCAATCTCCTGAATTCATGATCCACCTGCCTGAGCATCCCAAAGTGCTGGGATTAACTGTACCCAGTCACAAAATCAATTCTTGAGCTTTAAGAGAATATGTTTTACAAAGGTTTATGTGACTTACCCTTCTTTTACTTCCCCCAGTATAGTACTTTACTTTTGACCTAACATTGTCTTTGACAATTACTGTATTATAATGGAAAGGATACTGGGAGTCAGGAAACTATCCAGTTAATTAAGTGCCTGTAGTCAAACTATGTAAATTTTCTGCATGTGTAAATGTGAAATTAATCAGAGTAGGCAATCCTTTAGGGCATAAAAATGTTTCATCCTAGAAAAAAGTAGTTGTTGCAATTTAAGAAATATGATAACTTTCTCATGTCATTTGAAAATCATGCAAATAAATCTGAGAAATAAATATTCTAAGATTAATAAAATAGTTTGTATTTCTCATTTTAGTAGAAAACTGTTTTATGAGACTTCTTAAATTCTTGAATGGAGAAATTTTTCTTGTGACTATTGTTGTACAAAATTTCTAATATTTTGGAGCCAGGCCTAATGCCCACACCTGTAATCCCAGCAACTCAGAAGGCTGAGTTATGAGGATCACTTGAACTCAGGAGTTTGAGCCTGTGGAGAGCTATGTTGTACCATGGCACTCTAGCTTGGGCAACAGAGGGAGCCCTCACACACACATACATGCTTAACCATGAACACACACATAAATCATGAAAAATTTTGCCTTGCTGTGATTGTAAGATACAATGAATTTTTCTGAGTTTCCCTTCAAAGGTTTAGCCTGTTAACTGCCTTGTTCTTTGTTCCCAAACCTAACTTTCTTGTTCTACATGCCTGCTAGTTACTGTAAAAAGCCCACCCACTTCCTGACAGCTCTAATCAGTAACTCACATCTCTTCCCTTGGTTACATGTACCCATTGTTCCCCCAAAACTTCACATCTCACATGCTTCACCACTGTTCCTCATGTCCCTCTTTCCTTCCATATTTAGAAATATATTTGCAAGTAGCCAAGCAGGTCAGCTCAGATTGTGCAGTCCAACCCCAGCCCATGGGGAAGTGACAGAGGTAAGGACCATTCATCAGAGATAAAAATCCCCTGTTCTCCTTTGTTCCCTGTGCTCTTGCAATCTTGATTGATGTGAGTGGAACCCTTCTGCAGAGGTAAATTGCCTTGCTGAGAAAACTTTTGCCTGAGTTCTGGTTTCACTTTGCAGCACCAAGCATTTATTTCCAGAGCTTTTTTATATCCAACATGATGAATTGTTCTAAATGGATAATTTTAAACAATTCAAGTTAGTAAATGATTTTGAAAGAATACCAAGCCATTTCTTAATGGGAAAGAAAAATTCAAAACTCCGGATGCATGAGTTTTGTTAAAATAATAGAGATAAGTTTTACTGCTAAATTGCCCTAATTGTGGCAGAGTTGATAAAAATGTTGATTTTGTTGTTGTCATTGATTGTTTTGCTTAACTTAAATCTGTTGTAAGCATGAAGACAACTGAATTTAGGTAGTGGGGTAAATGTAGTTTTAAAAAGTGAAGACTGCTTTAGAATTTTGATTTTTTTCCTTGGGATTTCATTGTAATTTTTTTTTCCTTTTGGGTTTTTGAAAACTAAAGCATGGTAATTTTTATGTTTGCCAGTTTAAATATTAATAAAGGATGTTATTTATATAATGCAGCAATTGTGGTGAATCTAAGATTACTTCAGTATTTCAGTTTATAGAGATGTAACAAATGTAAAATTAGTCTTATACCTGGAATCAGAAAACTTGTTGAGAGACTATTTATTAGCAGTTTTTCCAGTGTTTGTAACATTTCTCTAGCAGTAGTGTAATGTAATATAAATCTGCTATACAAGTAAACTAATGTAAGTTAAGTGTTTGTAAAGTGTATGAATACTTTGATATCTTTTATGGGATCACTGAGTTTGAAATTATTTATGATGAAACCAGTATTTTTATTTACTCTAAGACAGTTGAATTTTTCTGTTAGTCAAAGAGTGATTTTCCCTATTTTCAGTTTTTTTAGTATTAGTTTTTGTCATTTTTCCCTCTCAGAACAGTAATAATCCTGATGCCTGTTGCCAAGCCCTTTTCCAGGAGAGTAACAAATATTTATATTTGGAATACCGTAGTCCAAATGACAAGATGAATAGAAATTACCATTTGTATATTAACTTGGGTATTCAGTCTTCTAGTGGTTATCACCCAGGAAATGGAGCTCAACTTAATGGTGGACAAATGCTGGTACATAGCTCAAGTGATGGGCATATTGATCTACACCAAAGAGTAGGTAAAACAGTGTATATATTTTGTTCAAAGACTAAGCACCAGCTGTTGTAACTGCCACTTACAACTATAATTTAATTTTTGTGATTGAACAGTACAGAAATGCAGGTATTCCTCCTTCACAGCCACCTCAACAGTCATTTTCCATGCAAATGGAAATGAATCTATCTGCTATGCAAAGATCTTCACTATCACCACCACCTCCTCCTCCTTCATTTGTACATATTCCTCAGTATAGTACAAATCCTGTTACCATTGCAGGATCTCAAAACCTTGCTTCTGGACAGATGGTACCAAGAGGTTTACAAATTCCAAGCAATATCTATGGTTCTCCTGGTTCTATTTGTGTGAGGCGCACCTGTCACAGTACGCCATGGCAGTTCTCACTACAGGGCCCACTGCCTCATTATAGCCAGCATGCTTTACCTGTTTATGCACATCAACAGAACTATCAGCCATCTCAGTATTCTCACAAACAGCAGATCTCTCAGTCAGCTTACCAGCCACCACCTACCTCTCAATGTTCTTCACCCTTCAGCTCTCCTCAGCATCAAGCACAGTCTTCCCAGTTGGGCCACCCAAGTGCTCATGTCTTCTTGCCACCTAGTCAGGACCTCCTGGCTGTCAGAAACAGTGAAATCATTCAGTAGCATGTATCCCATACACAACATTTAGCTCACCCAGAGGATTCATGAAAAGGATAGAAATTATAGTTGAACCTTCTCAAAGACCTGGAACAGCAGTTAATAGGAGTCTTTCACCCATCAGTAATCAACTTGCTTCATGGTAATTGGCATTTTCTCTATGCAGGCACTGTAACACCTTGAAGTTCTTCTTCAAGGGGAATGTATAGCCAATCAAAGCTTTCAGTGAATGTGAATCCCATGCCCATTACATATACACAATGAAGTGGACCTTCGTGTGCCCTATCACAGTCTCCTCAGATAATACCACAACTATCTGCAGTTTTAAAAATTACTGTAGGTGGAGCAACAACTGAAAATATTTAAAATTTAGTGGACCAAAGTGAATATTTGGCAGTGCCAGAACCTATTCAGCCAATTTTAGTGACTCCAGGCCCTGGAGGAAAAAAAAAAAAGTCAGAAATATCAGAGTTCTAGTTCTGAATCAGATGACTATGCGTACATACAGGGTGAATTTTAATTGTTTTATGAAATTCGATCTTTGTGGTGAAGTGAAAAATTCTTATTCAAAATAAAAGTTATTTATATTCACTATTAAGTTTGTTTAATATTTATTAAATGTTGAACAACATAATTTATAAGGATAAGGCAAGTCCTTCAGAGTCATCTATAAATTTACTTACATACAAAGTCCTATACATTTTTCTTATGAAAAATCCAGCATGAGAAAACCTAAAACACTTCTCAGGATAATGAGAGAAAGATGCCAATGAGTAAAATGTATGTTGTCAAAAGTACAGACTTCAGAGAGGGGAATATACATTTTTAGAGGGAGTATAATCTTCATCAAAGTGAAAGAATTTAAACTTTGGGGGAAAATAGTCCTGAAAGGAGTAACGATAATTATATGGTAGAAGTGGAATTAGAATGAACATACTAATATGTGTGATATTGGGCCTTTTAAAAATATACACACAGTTTGAAAGAATCTGATTGAAAATATCACATAACTACATGGATGTATAGGTGCAGCAGTTACATTTTGGACTATCTAGTTCTATTCCATATAAGCAGGATAAAACTTGAAAGAAATTTGAGCAAATGCCAATTAAAGTTAGATGATAGGATTTCTTATTATTATTTTATACATAAATTTCCAGGTAACTTTTTCAGTGTTATCCTCTGCAAGCGCCCTATCTTTAATGCTATAGAGCCTTGCTGTTACATCAACAAGCAAGGATGGAGAGGTTAGCAAAGCAACTGCAACTTGAGAAAGGGGAGCTAGAGCTATTAAAGGCTGAAGTTAATGACATGGAGCATGACCTGATGCACAGATGGCTAAGAAGGGTCAGCTGCACTACTGTGATCCCAATGGTAAGTGATTTGTTGGAATGTATTGGAAGGAAGATGAGGATATTAACTGTCTAGGCAATTTTATTTTTTAGTATTTACTTCCTGCATAGTGGTTGAAAACAATGCTTTTTGTCACAATAACTTGATGGCTTATTTTGCGTGTGAGTGATTCTAGGCTCATTAGTGACTTCAGATACTGACACATATAATCAAGATACAACATATTATTTTTATAAATTGCTTTCATTAAAAATAGAAATGAAGACTGAAACTTGACCAAGATAGAGACTGGAGATGTTATTTGTTATTCTCCTTGAATTTATTTCTTCTAGGCTTTTCTTTTTTGAGGGGGGGTCTTGCTCTGTTGCTCAGTCTGGAGTACAGTGGTGCGATCTTAGCTCACCGCAAGTTCTGCCTCCTGGGTTCAAGTAATTCTCACATGAGCCTCTCAAGTAGCTGGGATTACAGGGGTGCTCCACCATGCCTGACTAATTTTTTTTATTTTTAATAGAGACAGTTTAACCATATTCACCAGACTGCTCTCGTACTCCTGACCTCAAGTGATCTATCCACCTCTGTCTTCCAAAGTGTTGAGATCACAAGCGTGAGCCACTGCATCCAGCTTGAAGTTTAATATTCTTTTCCAATGAGTTAAAAAGAGACCAGCATGAATTTGAAAGATGTATTGCCATAAACTATTTTTAATGCTTTGGAATTTTATTTAATGTAAGTAATTTTAAAAACTGGATTTTAGAGTATTGTTAAAATTTATAAGAGGAATTAGTCTAATGAAAATATTGGCCGAGCGCGGTGGCTCAAGCCTGTAATCCCAGCACTTTGGGAGGCCCAGGCGGGCGAATCACGAGGTCAGGAGATCAAGACCATCCTGGCTAACACGGTGAAACCCAATCTCTACCAAAAAATACAAAAAAACTAGCCTGCCGAGATGGCAGGCGCCTGTGGTCCCAGCTACTCGGGAGGCTGAGGCAGGAGGATGGCATAAACCCGGGAGGCAGAGCTTGCAGTGAGCCAAGATCCGGCTACTGCACTCCAGCCTGGGTGACAGAGTAAGACTCCGTCTCAAAAAAAAAAAAAGAAAAGAAAAGAAAAGAAAATATTAGGGGGATATATATTTTATGTGTTGGTTGATACTTATGAATTTTAAGTTTTTGTTTTTGTTTTTGTTTTTTTTTTTTGAGATGGAGTCTTGCTCTGTTGCCCAGGCTGGAGTGCAGTGGCGTGATCTTGGCTCACTGCAAGCTCCACCTCCCAAGTTCATGCCATTTTCCTGCCTCAGCCTCCCAAGTAACTGGGACAACAGATACCCTCCACCATACCTGGCTAACTTTTTTGTGTTTTTTTTTAGTAGAGACGGGGTTTCATTGTGTTAGCCAGGATGGTGTTGATCTCCTGTCCTCATGATCCACCTGCGTCGCCCTCCCAAAGTGCTGGGACTATAGGCACGAGGCACCGTGCCTGGCTGAAGTTTAAGTTCTTAAGCAATTCATAGTTTTTAAAATACTTCCCAAAATCTTGTGACATCACAAGATTTCTGTAACTGAACCTACCATTTCACCTTTCAACATTTACTCAACTAACATTTTTGCATACAGTTTTTGAATGAGGTACTGTGCTAAGTGCTTATAGCGTATCTGCTAGTTGGAAAAAGAGGTGCATCAACAGATAATTATAATACAGTATCGTAAGAGCTATGTATACTTATTGATATTGATAAACTATCATATCAGCTAAATGAATGTTTATCATTCAATCATTTTTCACTCCCTTATATTATTCCCTTGGCATAATGCCCTAAGCCTACATCCCTGCATATATAAATCCTGTTTATTCTTTCTTTGGGTCTTACCATAATCTCTACTTTTTTTTCAGGGCCCTTCCTCAAAGTAATCTGTCTGCCTGTACATACCTTCTGTCTATTTCTGTCCTTATCTCTCTCCTCTCATGGTCTTTATAACTTTAGAGAAATGCGCATATACACCAGGCCTTTTGTGGTATGTCTGCAGTATGCAGTTGTCTTCATTTAAAAATTTTGAACTGAGATTCATGGCTTCAGAGGGGACCTATGAATTATGTGAAATTACATGCAAAATTTTGTGTGTTTCAATGTGACAAGGGTTTGTAACTTTCATCTGATTTTTGTAAGGCTATTAAATGAAAGGCATTGAGCAAGAGGAAGACGTTAGGAACAACTGCCCTCAACTGTAGACAGTATTGCAATAGGAAGAAGGAAAGGTGAAGGCATTTTTGGAAGGGAAAAGAGTGTGAATTAGTGACTTAAAATCAAAACAGACTGAATTTCAGAAAGCAGTGAATATGATTCCCTGGCTCAAAAGTAAGATTTTTCAATGTCTTAACAAATATTAATATGCCTAATTTGAGGTTTTAGGACTTTATTGAATTGTCAGTAAGGAATCAGTGGAAGTTTTTGAGAAAGAGGCTTGAGTACAGGCATCTTCAACAACATAAAAATGCTGTTTCTAATAGTAACTAAATTTTAAACATTGATATCATTAACAGTTGTAAAATTAGAACTGTCTTCAAATGAAAGGTATCTTTTTGTTTGTTTTGTTTTTGAGACAGCCTTTCTCTGTCACCTAGGCTATAGTGAAGTGGTACAATCTCAGCTGACTGCAACCTCAGCCTCCTAGATTGAAGTGATTTTTGCACTTCAGCCACCTGAGTAGCTGGGATTCAAGGGATGTTCCACCATGCCCAGCCAATTTTTTTTATTTTTAGTAGAGTTGGGGTTTCACCATTTGGCCAGGCTGATCTCAAACTCCTGGGCTCAAGTGACCTGCCTGCCTCAGCCTCCCAAAGTGCTGGGATTGTAGGCGTGAGTCACCATACCTGGCTGAAAGACATCTTTAAAGATAAATGAAAGGCAGTATTAATGTAAATCAACTCTTCTTTTTTTCTCCATTTGAAATCTTAATTCAGTTATCTCATTAGGGAAGACATTGAAGGATATAACCAATTTGGTAATCCACCTGTGTTCATTGAGCACTTTGAGTCCATTAAGTACCTGTATAAATAAATTTTCTTAGCCCAGAACTCACTTCTTTTAAAATAATCCTCTGAAATTGTTTTGCTAATGGCAAGCACTTACTATATGAAAATTTCTGCCAAATATGACCCTACTAAACTTTTTGTTGGTAGTAGGAAGCTATCTGATGCATAATGGGTTAGTGCTTCAAAATTATGAAAACAGTACTTATATTTTTATATTTTATATATATTTTATATTTATATTTTATTTATATGTCTCAGAGGTAGGATCTCTCTCTGTTGACCAGACCAGACCAGAGTGTTGTAGTATAATCATAGCATGCTATAGTCTTGAACTCCTAGGCTTAAGCAGTCCTTCTACTGCAGCCTCATAAGTAGCTAGGAGTACTATATATTTTAATTTTTATTTATTTTTAATTAATCTAGTTTTGTAAAAATGTGGTGTCATTCTGTTACCTTGGCTGGTCTTGAACTCCTGGCCTTACATGATCTTCCAAAAGCTCTGGGACTGTTTAGGTATGAGCCAGCATGTGTGGCCTGAAAATAGGATTTATATCAAAGTTTTTGTTTATGAGACTTCTTTAGACAATAGAAAAGAAAATGAGAGTTTTTTGAAGACACTACCATGCTGGACCATAATTTATTTATTTCATTGAGTTGAAATTCATGTCACAACTAACTTATTTTTAACTTTTTATTACAGAGAATTTCAAAGATACATAAAATTTCTAGAATAATGTAATGAACTCTCATACCATTCAGCTTCAAAACTTAATTTATGTGGATAACAATATTTGGAAGATGAGAGATTTGAATGTCATTCCCAGGTTTTTCCACTTCTGGGCCCAAAGTAAAGTGAAGGACTATAGGGAGTGCATAGCTTGGGGGCAGTTTTAGATATTAGGTTTTAGAGTCAGATGAAAAATTAAATCCTACATCTACAATTTACATGTCACTGATATGTCCTTGAATAAGGTAACATTATACTTGTTTTATCCTATGAAATGTGCATGGTACAGTATTAATCTCATGGGATTTTTGTTAGTATTATGTAACGTAATATACAAGACATTTAGCTCAATGCCTAACTTTGTAAAGATTCAGAAAAACTATAGCTTGCAAAATACTGGAAAAATCTTAACCATGTGAATCTGAAGCAAGTCTAAAATTTCTTTTCCTTTTAACTTTAGGAACATACATAATATAGGAATCTATTATGTGGGAATTAATCAGACAATAAAGCATTTAATCAGAATTCCCTTTTGGTTCATATAATTCTGGTAAACCCAATGCCTGCCAGTGCTGCTATGATACTGTGGAAAGGACGCGTACATAGGTTTTGGAGTTAAAATTGCTCTGGCACTCAGTGACTGTGTCCAATTTACCTATGTTTTATTTTTTCCATTTTTCAAGAGAATATATACTTCACATATAATAATATTTTTATCAAGTAATTTTTCAGCAAATGCTGGGTAGCCTGATCTTTATCTTGCTCTTGTGTAGGGGTACCTAATAGAAAATTGACTTTTTTGTGCTAATCATACAGTATTAACTTCATGTTTTCAAACATTAATTTCTTAACAAGCAGTATTTTAAAAGTTAGTTACAAATACATTTACCTAATTTATTTGGAATATATGTATATGTCTAGCTATATATGTGGTTGCAGAAATGTATGCATAGCTGTGAATAATCTTTTTTAAAAATTACATGAAAGATGTGTAATAATCACCATTTCTCTCAATCTACCACTAAACCAAGCATTATATTAACTGCTGTGGAAGGTGTTAGCTCTTAAAAAGATTTGCATTCAGAACTTCTTATATAGGTCTGTATGAATTTATGAATGAAAAAATAATGTAAGACAGAAAGTCAGAAGTGCTGTTCAGCTAACTAAATTAAGTACCCTCAGAGATCCAAGAGAGAAATCCAAGTAACTGTAAATTACACAGTGAATCTTGAAACCCCTCCTGCATAAATACTTTTGATAATGGGTAGTTTCTATTGAGAGGCAGTTTTGTTTAATCAGAAGCTATGAAAAAAGATAATATTATAAACAGTTAATTTAATGACTTCTAAGGAAGCAGGTTCTTCAACTACTTGACTTTTCTGATATATCCTACAAGCATTGTTTTCTTTATACTCAAGATCATTTTGGCTATCTGTGGTCTTTTATGGTTCCATATGAATTTTAGGATTTTGTTTTCTGTTCCTATTTTTTGTTTGTTTTTTTGAGACAGGGCTTCTCTCTGTCACTCATGTTGGAGTGCAGTGGTACAATCTTAGCTCACTGCCACATTTACTCCCCAGGTTTGAGAGATCCTCATGTCTCAGCCTTCTCAGCTGAGACTACAGTATTGCCATGCCAGGTAATTTTTTTTTTTTTTTTTTTTTGTATTTTTTAAAGAAATAAGGCTTCACCATATTGCCCAGCCTGGTCTTAAACTCGTGGGCTCAAGCAATCTGCCTGCCTTAGCCTCCCAAATTGTTGGGATAACAGGTGTGAGTCACCGCACTTGTCTTATTTCTGTTTTAAAAAATGTTAATTTTTTCTAACTTTTTAGTTCAAAGGAACATGTGCAGGTTTGTTAACAGGGATACACTTGTATCATGGGGCTTTGTTATAAAGATTATTTTGTCGTCCAGGTATTAAGCCTGGTACCCAAGCAGTTATTTTTCGTAGTAATCTATCTATGATTCTATGTTTGTGGCATCAGCGACATGAGAATTTATAATATCTCCCTTTATTTCTAATTTTATTTGAGTCTTCTCTCTTTTAGTCTAGCTAAGATTTATCAGTATTGTTTATTTTTAAAAACCATAGTTTCATGTACTTTTCTGTATTGTTTCATTTTCTAACTTCTATTTATTTATCCTCTAATTTTTGTTATTTCCATCTTCTGCCAACTTTGGACATGGTTTGCTCTCCCCTTGCCTCCCTTAATAGTCCATGTATAAAGTTAGGGAGAATTTTTTTTCCATTTTTTTAAGACAGAGTCTCACTCTGTTACTCAGATTTGAGTGCAGTGATACAGTCTCTGCTCTCTACAACCTTGGCCTCCTGGGGTCAAGCAATTCTCCTGCCTCAGCCTCCTGAGTGGCTGGGATTACAGGCCCATGTTATCATGCCCAGCTAATTTTTGTATTTTTAGTAAAGACAAGGTTTCACCATGTTGGCCAGGCTCATCTTGAATTCCTGACCTCAAGTGATCCACCCACCTTAGCCTCCCAAAATGATGGGATTACAAGTATGAGCCACTGTGCCTAGCCATTTTTTTCCTTTTAGAGCATATTTTATTGCCATAAACTTTCAAGTCGTGCTTGAAAGTATTACTCTCTTTTTCTTACCGTTAGAATGTAATATATTTCTTCATCGCATTACTTTATGTGTGTCTATTACTCTAAAGTGAGTGTCTTGTAGACAACTAATAATGGGGTTTTTTGTTTGTTTTAGCCACCGTACCTCATTTGATTGAGGAGTTTAGTCCATTCATGTTTAAAGGTGTTAACAGGAAGGACTTACTCTTCTCTCTCTCTCTTTTTAAAATTGTTTCTGTCTTGGTTTCTTTTGTTCCTCTTTTCCTCTGTTGCTAATTTCCTTTATTTATTTATTAATTTTTTTGGTAGAGATACTCCTTGATACCTTCCTCTTTTGCTTTTGTGTATCACCTATAGGGTTTTTTCTTGTAGGAAAAATGGGGTTGACATATAACATCTTATAACATTCTATTTTAAGTTGACTTCAATCACATCCAAATTCTACACATTTCTCCTTCCATGGTAATATTTTTGTCACAATTATATCCATTAAATTTTTGTAGTTATATTTTAAAGTACTGTTATCTCAGCTTATGGAGCTAGAGAGTAAAAGAATGGTTATCAGAGGCAGGAAATGGTAATTTGGAGTGGTGTGGAAGAGAGCTGGGGATAGTTCGTGAGTATCCAAACAAAACAAAAGGAAACAAAAATAGAAAGAATGAACAAGACCTATTATTTGATGACACAACAGAGTGATTTGGTCAATAATAATATAATTATACATTTAATAATAAACAAGAGAGTATAACTTGATTGTTTGTAACACCAAGGATAAATGCTTGAGGGAATGTATACCCCATTTTATGCATCGCATGCCTATGTCAAAATATTTCATCTACACCATAAACATGCATCTACTATATGCCTACAAAAATTAAAATTAACAATTAAAAAAGTCATATTTAACTTTACATTAAAATTAAAAGTGATTTGCATACTAACATTATAGTATTATTTATTCTGTATTTGTTTGTGTTTTTACCTTAGGATTTACTTTTATACATTCCTATCTTTGTGGGGTTTTTTATTTGTTTGTTTTACTGTTTAGATCATCCTTTAATTTTAACTTAAAAAACTAGTAGTAGGTATCTACTGGTAATGAATTCCCTTTACTTTTGTCTTTGTTTCTGTGTCTGTTTATTTTGGAAAATCTTTATCTCTTTTATTTTTTGTTTATTTTTATCTTTTGTACTTTAAGCAACACTTATTTATTAGTTCACAGTTCAGTAGGTCAGAAATCTGTCACAGTGTGGCTGCTCTCTGCTCAATGTATCCGGTGCTGGGAGGCTGAAATCAAGGCATCAGCCAGCTGGGTTCTCCTGTAGAGGCTCTAGGAGAAAATTTGCTTCCAAGCTCATTCTTGTTGGTGGAATTTAGTTCTGGCTTCCCTTATACAACTAGTTGGAGAAAATTCTGTCCTTTTAAGGAGCTTATATGATTAGGTAGGATTACCTAGACACTTGTCCTACCTAAAGATCAACAACCATAATTACATGTGCAAAATCCCATTACAGCAGTATCTAGATTAGAGTTTGGTTGAATAATGGGAAGAAAGTTTATGTATATCAGGGGCTCGGGGTCTCCGGGGCTATAATGGTTAATTTTATGTGCAACTTTACTGGGCCACAGGATGCCCAGATATGTGGTAAAACATTATTCTGAGTATTTCTTGAGGATGTTTTTGATATTTTAACATGTAAGTCAATAGACTACAGTAGATTGCCCTCTCTAATATAGGTGGGCCTCATCCAATCAGTGAAAGGCTTGAATAAAACAAAAGACTGTTTCTCTCTTGAAAAAGAGGGAATTTCTTTTGCCTCAATGCCTTCAGGCTGGAACTTTTTTTTTTTTTTTCTTTCCTGACTCAAACTGAAACAAATGTCAGCTCTTGCTGGGCTCAAGCCTACCAGACATCAAACTGGAACTATGTCATTGGCCCTGGTTCTTAGATCTTTGAACTTGGACTGCAAACATACCATCTTCTTTGCTGGGTTTTCAGTTTCCCAACTACAGATCTTGGGACTCATCAGGCTCCATAGTCATGTAGCCAGTTCCTTTTAATAAATCTCTGTATGTCTTTGTCTCTTTCTCTCTGTACATATATGTATATGTCTTCTATTAGTTCTCTTTTTCTGAAATAGGGGCCTTCTTAGAATCTGCCTACCATACAAGGGAATCAAAATTCTTTTTCTTTCTTTTTCTTTTTAATACTTTAAGTTCTAGGGTACATGTGCGCAACATGCAGGTTTGTCACATACATATACATGTGCCATGTTGGTGTGCTGCACCCATTAACTCATCATTTATATTAGGTATATCTCTTAATGCTATCGCTCCCCGCTCTCCCCTCCCCATGACAGGCCCTAGTGTGTGGCATTGCCCACCCTGTGTCCAAGTGTTCTTATTGTTCAATTCCCACCTGTGAGTGAGAACATGCAGTGTTTGGTTTTCTGTCCTTGTGATAGTTTACTCAGAATGATGATTTCCAGCTTCATCCATGTCCTTACGAAGGACATGAACTCATCCTTTTTTATGGCTGCATAGTATTCCGTGGTGTATATGTGCCACATTTTCTTAATCCAGTCTATCATTGATGGACGTTTGGGTTGGTTCCAAGTCTTTGCTATTATGAATAGTAACGCAATAAACATATGTGTGCATGTGTCTTTATAGCAGCATGATTTATAATCCTTTGGGTACGTACCCAGTAATGGGATGGCTGGGTCAAATGGTGTATCTAGCTCTAGATCCTTGAGGAATCGCCACACTGTCTTCCACAATGGTTGAGCTAGTTTACACTCCCACCAACAGTGTAAGTGTTCCTATTTCTCCACATCCTCTCCAGCACCGTTGTTTCCTGACTTTTTAATCTCCATTCTAACTGGTGTGAGATGGTATCTCATTGTGGTTTTGATTTGCATTTCTCTGAGGACTAGTGATGAACAGCATTTTTTTCATGTGTCTGTTTGCTGCATAAATGTCTTCTTTTGAGAATTGTCTATTCATATCCTTAGCCCACTTTTTGATGGGGTTGTTTGTTTTTTTCTTGTAAATTTGTTTGAGTTCTTTGTAGGTTCTGGATATTAGCCCTTTA